>NW_027459641.1:15000-240000 GCF_050624435.1 Tenrec ecaudatus
TAAGCCCCATGACCTTGATCAGATTGCTTAACATCTCTGAGCCCTTTTGGCAACACCGTGTATCAGGGCTGAGAAGGGGCACTGGGTAAGCCCTGACACATGATCGGGGAGGGACTCAGCCAAAATAAAGCATACAAGGGTAATGACCATGGCATTCTCTCCAGTGTGGGCCTCAGAGCAGCTCTGGTTCTAGAAAATCCCACAGAAATAATTTTACCAACCTGGGCCTTCAGCCCTCACGCCAAACTTAACACGTTTCTAATCCACACAGTGTTTACAGCTTTGGGTTCTCATCCCTCTCCTTCTTCCAAGAGACCAAGGAGAATGGAGTGTTTGAGCAATATCCAGGCCACATGACCATCTTTCTCAGTTCTTAACTCACCTTTTCCTCTCTCAAGCACAACTTTAATGTTTCCATGAGTGTCCGTGGCTATGATAAAGAATACGTGTTATGGGAGGTAATCAGGGCCTGCGTCTTCCATAAACCAGTTGCCAAAGACTCTTTACAGATAGGTAATGGTAGGCCCATATGTTTTACTTACCTATTGCTGCTTAGTGACTTTCAATCCCACTCGGTGTATTATTTGCTCATAATTTTGTAATTTGAGGAAGGTTTGGCTGGGGCAGCACATCTCCACTCCACGTGGCATTGGCCAAACCAGCTCAAGCAGCGAGATCCGGCAAGATGGGTTTGCTTTGGTTCATAGGTCTAGGGCCTGGGTTCTTGCTGTTGCGTTGGCTCCCCAAATTCCCTCCATGTGATCGTATCATGTGCTTGCCTTTAGCTTCCTCACAGCAGGGTGATTTTCAAGATAGATTTTTTTGTCAGGATAGTTGGGCTGTAGGCCCAGTGACAAAATCCCTTAAAGGGATTAAATTGAATGCACAATTTAATATGTGACTGCCAAATATCCCCCAGAGCACACAAGTTGGAACCACAAGACTTCTCCCTAGGAGAGGTTCCTTGTAGTTTTTGATTGTCTTCTAAGTCCCTTTTCCTTTTCCACAATAATGTCTGGGTTGCTTTATCAATCATCTTCTTTCTTTTTATGTAGCACTATCTCTGGCTCTTTAGTCCAAGCCAATGCATTCCTTCCCAAAGTTACTGGGTTTCCCTTGCACTGGATTACATGATGCATTCAATTTTATGAAAGCCATGTCCCCACATCTCTTTGAAATGGGTCCCTCTCTGTTTTAGGCTGCAGTTCAGCCTATTTAGGCTGTAGCACAGCCTTCTGGAGACTCTTAGAAAACCTTTTGTGTACACGAGACTGTCTACAAGGCACTGGATTACATTCTTTTGTGATCTTAGTACAGGGCATGAAAGCTATCTTCTTGATCTGATCCAACGCAGAAGCCCTGCTCATGCCATTCCTATTATGGGACATTATTTTTTGGCAAGAAAGACTTGGGGTTGAAAAATAGGTTTTGTTAGGCAGATAGGCAGGAATGAGATGTCCATTGACGCATGCCCAGGAGAACCAAGCATAGAACAAAAGCCTAGATTTTCCCGCTGGTGGGTACGGATGGGCATTAAACCTGCATCAGCCCACCTGGGCCAGGTGATTGCAATTCAGCCAATGGGATCGACCTGGGGTCATTCACCATGCCTCCCCCCGGGAATCCTTGAAAAGGCAGGAGCGAGGGGGAGAAAGGAAAAACTGGGGACAGGAACTGGGGAGGGAACTTGAGAAAGAACATGAGACAGGTGTTTTTTTGGAGGAAAACTTAGGAGAGAGATCTTTGCGTGACCTCGAGCAGTCTCTGCCAGGCTACATGGTGGGGAGGAATCCTAGGGGTGGCGCGTAAAACCTGAAACTTCTTTTAACTTTCATTAAACTCACTTGGATCACGAGCCAGGCTTTGGCGTGAATTCTTTCTCATGCAGAGCCAAGAACTGAGATGTAACTCTAGCCCGGAGAGAGATCTTACAGTTCATATTTAAGTCCAGCAAGTCCCTGCTCCTTCATAGTTCATATTTTCTGCTAAAAAAGCACACAACTAAACCCCAAACAGAAGTAACTTCTTTAGCTTTTCTGTAGTTTATAATTATTTGTCTGTTGCCTCCATTGTTAATGACGCTGAGAGTTCAGATTCTAGATAAAGCAGAAGAATGTCACTGCCATCCAAAATAGTTGTTCTTAGTGTTAGTTGGTGCCCAATCAATCCCTGCCCATCCACTCACTTGCTGCCATTGAGTCAATTCTGACTCATGGCAGCAGAGTATACTTGCCCTGGTAGGTTTCTGAGACTATACATCTGTACAGTAGAAAGCTTCAGCTTTCTCTCTCAGAGCAGCTGGTAGGATTGAACTGCTGACCTTATGGCTAGCAGGACAATATGTTACCAGGGATCCTTTTCAAGACTGTGCCCTTTCAGAAACAGATCACCAGGCCTGCTTTCCTAGGAACCGGTGGGTGGGTTTGAAGCATCAACCTTTTGGTTAATATGCAAGTGCTTAACAAATGGGCTTTATCCTGGTTTGGAAAACCTAAGTCACTGGTCTTTTGCCTAAAGAGTCACTTTCAATGGCCCTGGCTTGTTTCATGGGAAGGGCCAGTTCAGGGGCTCCCGGACAGATGGTGGGGTAGGATCCTTATTTAGTAGGGCCATATTGGGTGGGGTGGCAGGGAAGTGTGTGTGTGCTGTATGTGTGTGTAATCTGCATCTTTAACAAATGCCCCCCCCCCACTCAAATGAGAAACACTGGCCCCAATTGTCCTCTGCCTCTCTTGTTGCTGCCTTTTTTGGGATTTTTCTGGCTTTTAGCAGCCATGGAGGCCCCTCCTATCTAGGCAGGAAAAGGAGCCAATAAATAAGTTCACACTAAGGTGCTAGAGAGTGATAACAGCTAATCCCTTCCAAGGGCAATTGCTCTCAGAAAGAAAGAAAAGAAAGAGAGAGCGAGAGCTCAGGGGGTTGGGGGGAGCAATTTAACTCCAATGAATAGTGTCTCCTGGAAGAGTCCTACACTTTGTCGCTGCAATGGGAGTCATATATGAACATGTGTGTGTGTGAAACCCCTCGCATCAGTCTCTTCTTCTGCTTTTGTGTAAATTGGACTTTAAACACATTCTCTAGGAAGTGTTTGAATGCCTCTGTTTATGGAAGCTTCTTGACAGAAGGGGGATTTTTGTCTCTTTTGTTCAGTGAGAGAGCCCCAAGGTCTGGCATTTAATAAGTAAGTAGCAAGCTGGTTGAATGAATGAGTGAATGAGTGAGTGAGGTAAAGAAGCCTTCAGCAGCCTTCCAGGTTGAGACTGGCCCCCTCTGAAGCCTGGCTCTTGTCTACAGTGAGGTACACCTCTCCTCCTTCCCATTTCATGCTTCCCCGTGGTCTGCCTGGGATTGAGCTGAAAAATGATTTTTCATGCATGTCATCCTCATTATATCATTATCCCTCACAGCAAAGCTCTCTGACCACCCTGAAGACCTGTATTTAATGTGAGGAAGGGTGATTTAATGGAGTGGAGAGCGCAGCATAAAACAGAAAACCCTTTCAGAATAGCAGAGCAGGCTGTCCCTCCAAGGGGAAAGGGACAAAAAGGGAAAAGAAAAGAAAAATGGCGAGGGAGGGGGGGCAACTCTCACTCTCCTAATAGGTTGAAATAAGAAGTCATTTTGGTCAACTTCATCAGAAGACAAACCTGAAAGGGGCCCCTTGCCCTCCCCGCCAGCGCATAACTGACTTACCATGCATTTTACCGTGGAGCTGATTATGCGCTGAGTTGTGGCAGACGGGAGAGTTTATTGACATATGGTCTCCCTTCACACCTTTTGTTACAGCCAGACATCAGGGACTGAGCTGCAGGATATTAAAGGATTTGGAAGCGTTATCAAGGAATGGTACATATTTATCAAAACCAGGGTGATATTACAAAGCTGGGTTGCTGCTACACCTGGGTGTGTTATGTGATTAAAAATAATGACAATGCATCCTCTTGATGGATTTTGCACCTGGGCGAATACTGAGCAGGTCTGCTGGACCACCCTTGGTCGAGAATTCACACCTAACAACCCCTTTGGTCTCAGAAGAAAATTGTGGCTGCTAGCTCACACTTGGAATCCAGGTAGGGCAATGTTTAAGCACTTCACTGTTAACCGAAAGAGCAACACTTGGAATTCACCAGCTATCCTGAGTGAGAAAGATGTGACCATGTGCTGCCACAAAGATTACAGCCTTGGAAACCTTCCGGGAGGTTCTTTCCTGGCCTACAGGTTTGCTCGATTCAGAATTGACTTGACTTCCATGGCATTGAGCTGTTTTGAGTTTTGGATGGCTGAATTGGAGACTTCAGGATTGCAGGAAGATTTGAGAACAGCCTGAAATATGCAGGCGCCCAGCCTTGCTTGCTGCAAGGGAAGAGGAGTTGAAGCACTTACTGATGAAGTTCAAAGATGATAGTCTTCAGTATGGATTACAACTCGAGGTTAAAAGAACAAGAATCCTCACCACTGAACCAATAAGCAACATGATAAACAGAGAAAAGATTTAAATGATGAAGCATTTCATCTTACTTGGACCCATCCACAACCAACGCTCATAGAAATATCTGTAAAGAAATCACTGGATAAATTGCTTTCAGTGAATTTGCTGCAAAAGTCCTTTTAAACATTTTTTTGAACCAAGGTGACTTTGTAACCTTAAAAACTCAGGAGTATCCTATCCCAAGGCATGATTATTTTCATGTGGAAGCTGGAAAATGCATAAGGAAGTCCCATGAGAAGAATTGATGCATTTGAAATATGGTCCTGGTGAGCAATATTGAATACACCAAGGAACTTCTAGGAGAACAAACAAATCTATGTTGAAAGAACTACAGCCAGATTGATTCTTAGAAGCGAGGATGGTGACATTTGGCTTCATGTACTTTGGGTGTTATCAGGAGGGACCAGTCCCTGGAGTTGGGCAGCATGCTTGGTCAAGCCAAAAGGAGGACAAACCTCCACAAGATGAGTTGACAAAGTGGCTCAAATGTAGGAATGGCTGTGAGAAATGCGCAGGGCAGCGTGTTGTTTTGTTCTGCTGTACATAGAGTGGCCATGAGTTAGAACCAAATTGACAGCACCTGGTTACGCAATGGACTAATGGCAAGATCAACCATTCAAAACCACCAGCCACTCCTCAAGAGAAAGATGAGGCTTTTTTACTCCTGTAAAGAGTCACAGTGTGAGAAAGTCACAGGGGGAATTCTACCCTGTCATATAGGGTCACTGTGAATCGGCATCGACTCTACGGACGTGAACGGCAACAACAACAACAAACGCACTAATGGTGTCTGGGTACATGTGCAGACACCCATCCACTCGCACTGGAGCTAAGTTAGTGGTTGCAGCAGGAAGCTTACCTCGGTGGTTTCCAGAACTCCCCTGGGCTGAACCAATTTACACCAGATCTTTCAAATATTCCTGGTACCCCGGGCATCTCTCATTTCCCAGAGTTGGTTGCATGACTTAAGGCTTGATGATCATGGGGCCACATGAAGGACGCCTATGTGCTCCAACCACTGCCTTCCTAGAGAGTGCTGTGGACAATTGCCTTCAAGTCAGCCAGCTCCTGACTCATGCGGACTCCATGTGCTACAGAACTCAATGCCCACTGGTCCTGCCCCATTCCTTCAATGGGTTGTAGATTTGACCCCTTGTCAGCTGGGGGGTTTTCAGTGGCTGATGGCTTGAAGGAGTTCACCAGGCCTTTCCTCCTAGTCTGTCTGTAGGCAGAAAACATCGCTAAAATCTGTTCAGCATCATAGCAATATGCCAGCCTCCACTAGCAGTTAGGTGGTCGCTGTAACAGGAGGCGCACTGGCCAAGAATCAAACCCAAATTTCCTGCATGGCTAGTGAGAATTCTGCCATGGAACCACCATTTCATCTCTCCTGGTTTCTAGTGTTTATGGATATAAAATTTCAGTACCTTCTAACAAGCAGTAAGTAAGACTGCACCACGGGTCACCTCTATTTAGCTCTCCCCCAAATTTTTCCACATGAATCATAAAGTGTGTGACAGTTGTAATATGTTTCTCTTTTTAAAAATTGCTGGGTGAACTTAAAACAGCACAAGGAAGTGCCAGCATAGCAAAATGATACCCACCTGCTTATTTATCTTAAGAGAAGAAAAGTCGTGAATGCATTCACTCAGGTGAAAATATCATTCATAGAAAGAAGTGCCTAATGGTCACCAGGACCCATGGTTAATCCAGGCGTGGTCATCTGATTCCAATCGATCAGACCTAGCTATAAATCACTTATATGTCTGGGTAATTAAAAGCAAATATAAATTTTCAAAAAAATAACGTTGCATGGGATAGAAAGAGAATACATAACAACGTCAGACATAAATATGCCTCAAGACAAACTCACTGTGCACATCCAGAATACATAATGGCTCTTGCTAAGATGCGTTTCCCACTAGACCCTACCCCAAGCCAGTAAAAGACAGAAACTCTACAGTAAACTGTGGATTGTACTACTCTGAAATGGGAGCTGTGTCTCTAGACCGAATTTGGGGCTGTTCGTGCTGAGGACTCACCAATACCTGCTGCAGTGACAACAGTCCAGGTGAGAATAAGGAAATCTGGATGACAGCCAGGATATAGGAGCACTGAGACCTCAAATTGCTTCTAGGCGAGCATGGCCTAATGGGCTTCCATTTCTGCACCTCTGGCAGGAGGAGTTTGTTCTGGAAAGTAATGGTTTCTAAGGAAGTATTTCTTAAACTTTCACATGCATGCACTTACCCAGGTTCCTGGAAATCGGGCTGGGGGGCAGATTCTGATTTTGTGGGTTCAGGGTGGGGTCTAGGATCCAGCAGTTCTAGAGGCCCTGGTACTCTTGGGCTGTTAACCACAAGGACAGTAGTCCTAAACCACCAGCCACTCCTTGGGAGAAATATGAGGCTGTAGACTCCGGGCAAGAGTGACAGTCTGGGAAACCCACAAGGGCAGTTCTACCCTGTCCTGTAGGGTCACTATGAGTCAGCATCAACTCGATGGCATTAGCATGGGAGAAGCTAATGGTGATGTTGCTGGTTCCTTGACCTATCATACTTTGAGTGGCAAAGTCCCAAGGGCCTTCCCGGATGTGATGGCCAAAAACAGTAGTGTTAACCCTTGGTCATACTTTGGAATCCCTTAGGAGCTTTCAAGCCTCCCATTGGCCTGGCCCCATCCCAGACCAATGAAGCAAGGCTTAGTGGAAGCAGGATTCAGGTCACGGTCAGTGAGAAAGCCCCCTTGGCAATGCCAACGTACAGCCAGTGCAGAGTCGAACTGGTCGACGACTCCACATGGTTCCATATACTTTGGTGAAGCCAGCTGTTTGGGCAAGGTTTTCAGCGTTACCACCCATGTAGACTTGTTGGTGATAGTGCATTAAATAGAGCACATGCAGTGCATTGCATGAGTGGCCTATGTCATGCAACCACATCAGGGGGATGTTGAGCCAATTTCTCTGGGAAACCAAGGGTGTTGGCTCCATCCTGAACGTTGGCAGGGTAATGGACTGACACAGAGGAAACTCATTCTCTTTGTGGCGGTGCACTAATGGGTTCTTCACAGAAGGCCAAGTCCATGGCTGCAGATGCAGATGCTCACGGGGCTGAGGGAGCAGGTCAAATCCTAAGTCCGAGGTGGGTGTTTGCATATTTACATGCCCTCACTGCCATCAAGTCCATTCCAACTCACAGGCCCATGGGACTGAGTAAAATGGCCCCCGTGGGTTTCTGAGACTGTGATTCTTTAGAGGAGTAGAAAATCTCCTCTTTCTCCAGAGGAGCGGTTGGCCATTCAAACTGCTGACCTTGAGATTAAAAGTGCAACTCCTGACCACTCTTGCCATCAGAATTCTATTTATATACACAAGTATATATATATATATATATATATATATATATATATATATATATATATATATAATCCTTTCCCAAAAGAACTCCACATTTTCAAATCATTCTTGACACTCATGGCCTTTTTTCCTTTATAGCCATGCCTTTGGTTGAAACACAGATATAAGAGAAATATTTATCTACTTATAGGGGTACAAAAGGAGCTTTGGTGGCATAGTGTTTGCATGTTGGGCTGCTAACACCAAAGTCAGCACTTTGAAACCACCAGCCACTCCGTGGGAAGAAGAGTCTGTCTACTCCTATAAAGAGTTACAGTCTCAGAAACTCACAGGGACAGATCTACTCTGCCTCATAGGGTCACTATGAGTCAGCATCACCTCCCTGGCAGTGAGGTAGATTTTGGTTTCATAGAGATACAAGTCAGTCCTGAGCTGCTAAAGACAAGGTTGGCAGTTTGAACCCACCAGCTGCAGAGAAAGAGGAGGCTTTCTATTCCCATAAGGCGCTATAGTTTCAGAAATACCCACAGGGGAAATTTTAACCTCTCCTGTAGGATCAATATGAGTCAGAATCGACTTATCGGTGGTGAGCAAGTGGAGGGGACCCTAAACAGGTTCCGGTGTCCCTTAAGCGTTCTACTCATTGTGCATGCTCTGTAAAATGTAAACCAAGATTTTACTTTTGCAAACATTATTTTTTCTAAACACATCTAACTGTGAAACTATACTCGCATGCGGGTCTTTGAACCTGGTCAGTGGTCTGGGGAAATGAAGGGCCCTGACATCCTTTGTTGTTGTTAGTGCTGTCCAATCATTCTGACATCACAGGGACCTTCTTTGCAACACAAGGCAGCACTGCCCGGTCCTTTGCCAGCCTCAGGGGTAGTATGTTAGGAGCCCATGGTTTCAGCTACCGTGTCCTCCAGTTCACCAAGGAGTTTCCTCTTTGTGCTGCTTACTAAACCCGTTTCTGAGGAGTCCATTCCAACTCACGGTGACGCCGTGTGGGTCAGAACCACGGGACCCCACAGAGCTTTCAAAGGCTGGTCGTTCAGAAGTCAATCAGCAGGCCTTTCTTCTGAGGGGCCTTGGATTTGAACCGCAAACCTTTTAATCAGCAGTGGTTGAGCGTGATAACTGTTCACATTGCCCGGGGACACCCAACCCTTCTTACCCTCATCGCTTCATAGGTGATCCATCTCCAATCCAAGAGGGCAGAGAAGATAGATAATACAGCCTGAGCTGCGTATGTCAGGTCCAAACTTTTCAGTGTCATGGAACAAATAGCCAAAAACCTTGATTCCAAAGAAATGAGTAGCGGTGCACTCTTGGGAACTTGCGCTGTGACAGCAGCCACCAGGAAGACCCCGGTAGACCAGAGCCTTGCCACCACAAATATGGTCACAGACTAGCAACATCAGGAGCTTGTTAGAAATGCAAATTCTCAAGCCCTACACAAGGTCCACTGAACCAGCGTGTGCAATTTACCAAGACCACCAACGGATCGGGGTACCTGTGAAAACCAAACCAAACCCATACTCACTGCTGTCCAGTCGAGTCAGACTCAGAGCAGCCCTATGGGCCAGGGTAGAGCTACCACTGTGCATTCCCAAGACTGTAATTCTTTAAAGGAGCAGACAGCTTGTTGTTCTCCTTCAGAATGCCTGCTAATTTAGAACTGCTAGTTTGGTGGTTAGCAGCCCACTGCCTAACTGCTAGGCCACCAGGGCTCCTTTTGTGCTTGTGAGAGGTCGAGCAAATACCATTAGCAACTAGAGAAGAACCTGGAAGAAGAAGAGCAGGGTGGGAACTGTGAGTCAATTTGGTCATTAGCACATTTCTGTGTTCACTTACTCTGTTCCTTCCCTTGTGTATTCAGTCAACAATTCTTCTTTGAACATCACCTCAGAGCCAGGATCTGTGATATGCTAATTAAGCTGGTTTAGTAAAGGGGTCTGCCTAAGTGACTCCTGCTTCCTGGCTTTTCCTGCTTCCAGATCCCCTCTCTTTACTTCCTTCCACATTAGAAGCACATCCTTACATGTGCAGCTGATCCCTAGTTCAGGACCAGAAGTTACGTGTTGGCATGCATGCATGCTCATAGCTCGCACAGTGGGAGTGCAAAAAGTCAATTCCTTCAAGAGCCTAGCACAGTCTGTAAGGTTGGGATGGTGTTAAAAGTGGTGGGGTTGGTGTTAGTTCCCGGTGAGCCCATTCTGCACAGGATGCCTTCATGTGACAGAGTAGAAATGTCCCCATTGGGTTTCCTAGTCTGTCATCGTTACCAAAGGAGCCCCGGGGGGTACTTTAAGGGAATTGTTGTACTGTCAACTGCAAAGTCAGGGGTTCACACCTACCAGCTGCTCCGCAGGAGACAGATGAGGCCCTCTGCTCCCATGAAGATTTACAGCCTCAGAATCCCATGATTGGGTCGCTATGAGCCACGGTTGGTTCCATGACAGACCCAAAGCCCACTTTCTGTCGAGTTGATTCCAACTCATGGTGATCTTATATACTTGTTGTTGTTGCTGTCGGGTGCCATTGAGTGGTTTCTGACCCAAAGTGACCCTATGCACAACAGAACCAAACACTTCCAGGTCCTGCACCATCATCACATTTGTTCTCTGCCAGAGTTCATTGATGCAGCCACGGTGTCAATCCAGCTCGTTGAGGGCCTTCCTCTTTTGTGCTGCCCCTCCACTTTACCAAGCATGATGTCCTTCTCCAGGCAATATGTCCAACATATTTGGGAGGCAAAATCTTGCCATATATGCTGTCAAGGGCACTCTGGCCTGACTTCTTCCAAGACAGATTAGGTTGTTCGTTTAGTAGTCCAGGGCAGGGTAGAATTTTCCCTATAGGTTTCTGAGATATTATGTCTCTATAGGAAGAGATAGCTTCATGTTTCTCCCACAGTGAAGCTGGTGGGTTAGAACTGTTGACTTTGCATTTAGTAGCTCTGTGAGTAGCCCGCCATGTCACCAGAGGTCCTTTGCGTTTGATGGCAGTGGGGTGGAATGTTTACAATGGCAAGACCTTTTTCTCATGCATTGCTACTGACCGCGGTCTAAAGCCCAAGTGCTTAGCCATTGGGCCACCAGGATTCTTCGTGGTAAGGATGTGTTCCTGCCAAAGTTCATGAACACTACACAGCAGTGGGGTTTTGGAACTGCTAGGTAGTTTAGCTTAGGGACTGAGGCATTCATTACGCATGGTCAGCAGTCTGAGCCATTGTCCCATGAATGAGTGGTACACTGCGCATGCTCAGAGGCTCAGGTTCCCAGCCAGGAAGGGGAGGTACACCTGGGTGTGTTCTGCACCTGAATTGGCCCAACAAGGCCAGGTGAATTCAGTTCAGCCAATGAGTTCAACCAGGGTCACCAGCACTCCCCACCTCTTGGAGTAATTTAAAAGGCAGGAGCACAGAGCAGACCTCGTGACTTTCAGGGAAGCTTCTAAGGAGATGCACATTTCTGAAGAGCCCTGCAAGTGCCTTTATAAACCTGAAACTTCTTCTAATTCTCATAAAACTCACTTGGATCACAAACTAGGCTTGGAGGTGAATGCTTTCTCGTGTGTAGCCAAGGAGCAAGGTATATCTCTATCCTGAGAGATCTCACAGAACCCTTGATTGCCCTGGCATGTTTTGGAGTCCTGATGGTGTCATGGTTATACTTTGTGCAACAGTTTAAAACCACTAGCCACTCCACAAGGGAAAGATGGGGCTTTCTATTCCTATAAAGAGATACATCCTCAGTAACTCACAGGGGAATTCTACCCTGTCCTATAGGGTTGTTATGAGTCAGCATTGACTCAATGGCAGTGAGTGAGTGCCCTGGCAAGAATGCCTTGCGTATCTACATTGACTCTCAGTTTCTGGTTAGCTTTTCACCACTTCACCCCATGAACTTGAACTGCAGTGGATGAGGGTGGCTCTGGGGCTGCTTGCTTGAATTTTCACATCAGGGCCCTGCCCGTGATGGGACCTTTGACAGTTGGGCAAATGAGCTCAAGCCCGAGTTTCCTTTTCTGCAGCATAGACTGAGGAAGGAGATGTCTTCCTTCTTGTGTGCTAACTGACTTTTACCAGTTAGTATGAATTAGATCTTTCCACGAGGAAGATCAGGGAAAAGGGGGAAGGATGACGCAACTTGGATAGAGGTGAAGGCAGCGTGAGGGGACAGAGAGAGATGAAAGGACCACCATGTCACCATTGCCTACTCTTAGTGAGGCTGGCTTGGAGTGCAGGAGACGGGGAGAATGAGGACACGGGCTAAAGGCAGTGCTCATTCATTACTTCCGGGCAGAGTTCAGCCTTTGGCATGCTTGTTGGATGCTGGCGCTGTGTTCATCCAATGAAACTTCAAAATTCTGTCCTGTCATTAACCCTTTGTCTCTCCTTTGTTCACGATTTAGAACGTCTATTCTCGGGTTCTCTTTAGAGCCCCAGGAAATCAGAAGTCACAAGTCACTTCTGTTTACAGAGAGGCCCCCAGCATGCAAAGGCAGGAGGGTGTGTTAACAGCACACCGGTCCAGTGGCTGGTCACGCCCATGCAGTACATTCTCCATCCCTTAGCTCACCAAGAGGAAAATCACCAAAGAAAAAAATTTTTCTTTTTCATGGATATTTACTTTTTCAGTTCCCTCCCCCACCCATAATCTGTGTGAATTACAATAGAACACGCACACACACACATACACACAATTTTCTGCCAGAATGTGTTACTCCAGTACATTCTACCCTCCTCCCTCACTGCCTCCTACCCTTTTTTCTCCTATCTACTTTCTTCCCATGACACCCAATGGACAGGTAGGGGAATTCAAAATAGACCCCAGTCTCAAATGTAGCTCAATCACGCACTGCTATTGTGCCAGTTCTGACCCATAGTTACAGGATACAACTGTCCTTGTGGATTTCTGAAACAGCAATTCTTTGTGGGAGTTGAAAGCTGCCCTTTCTACAGGAATGCAGCAGGTGCGTTTGAACTGCCAACCCTGCAGTTAACAGGCCAATGTGAAGGGATTTTGCCACTTTGCCACCAAGGATCCTAAAGGTAGCATGAGGAGAATATTTATTAAATCTTCCATGGTACACAGGCAAGGGGGAGAACTGAACTACAGCTCTCGGGATTCTTGGTGCCTCGCAGTGGACAGTTCCAGCCGCATCGGATCCAGGCTTCCCAAGATTTGCAGAGCCACCAGCATAGTCTTTGCTCCTCTCCAGGATTCACAATTGCTTCCTGGTTGCTCAGGTATATAGGGGTTTAGTGGTTCTCTAATGCAATCATCCCATTTTGCAAAGAAGATGCTGATGCCCAGACCGGGGAGAAGATTATCTGAGGCCACTGAGAAGGACACCATCACCTCAAGTCCTTCTGACCCCCCACAAGTTTCTGCCAACAGCAATGAGCTCTGGGTTACCTACTCAGTCTTTTGAAGCCTTAGCCAGCTGATGCAGCTGCCAGTTGGATTGATCAGGGTATGTGACCCAGAGCTCCTTAGAACGCGCCCCGCCCTCAAATGCAAATTTACTGCCATAGAGTTGATACTGATTCATAATGACACTATAAGACAGGGTAGAACTTCCCCTGTAGGTTTCTGAGACTAACTTTCAGCCTTTCTCCTGAGAAGTGGCTGGTTGTGTGGTGGTTTAGATCTTGCAGTTAGCAGCCTTTTAGCATGAGAGGTAGGGTCACATTTCTGTTCTGATTATGCTCCATTTTCTGAGATGCCAGTGTCGAGGCTCCCCCCCTGCAGGTAGCAGTGAGATTTTTCTCACTAAACTGCGCTGGATGGGAAACTTGGGGCAAGTAGTGCATCGCAGCCAAGGAAGATCTCATTGACAATGCAGAACTTGAATAAGGCAGGAAGACACAGGAGTGGCCATCTGGCGGTGGGGAAAGTGTTCCAGGTAGGAGACAGTCAGTGCAAAAGGCCTTGTGATTGGGTTCTCCAAGCTTCTTCCTGGAACAGCAAGGAGACCAATGTGAGTGGGGCATGACACTCTGTGTAATGAGGAAAGATGATCAGTGTGTGGGCCTCCTGTATGATTGAGAAGCCAAGGGGAATTTTTAAACCCTAAGCCAGATCAATGCTCAAGGAAGCATTAGTCAAGACATCAAACGACACGTTGCATTGGCTAAATGTGCTACAACAGATCTCTTAAAAAGACTGAAGATCAAGGATGTTACTTTGAGGACACTGCCTGATCTTGTGCCAATTCTTGCCATGGTTGTTAGGTTGGAGTCCATTGTTGCAGCCATGGTGTCAGCCCATCTCCTTGATGGTCAGTCTCTTTTCTTGTGGACCTTCAGTTTTACCGAGCATGATGTCCCTTTCCATGGACTGGTCTTTCCTGATAAAATGTAGTAGCTACCAGATTGGATGTCATGCCTTTAGAACAGTGGTTCTCAACCATCCTAATGTTGTGACACTTTCATATAGTTCCTCATGTGTGGTGCTCCCCCCAACTATAAAATTATTTTTGTTGCTACTTCATAACTATAATATGGCTACTGTGATGAATCGGATGACCCCTGTGAAAGCATTGTTCGATCCCCCCCCATGGGGGTCGCGACTCACAGGTTGAGAATCACTGCTCTGGAACATTTTCATCATAGAAGAGAGTTCGGTTGCACAGCTCTGAGTTAGAGGGTGAGACGGGTTATTTGACATTCATTTGCTGATGTGTTTGCGAACCCAGTGGAAACACTCAGGAATGAGCATCTTCTGTAGCCATTTTCCTGGATCATTCAAATGCCATCTCCCCTGTGAATGCCTCACTCCATCCTTGGCTTTCCATACTTGCCATATGAAAATGGGATAATATTCAATACTTAGCATTATATATAACCCAGTATTTGGTAGTCTGCCTCAAACAGATGCGAGTCTCTCTCTTTTTCTACTAATATTTAATTTTGATATGTGAAAACATACAAAGCAAAATCTGTTCCATTTCAACCCTTTCTGGACACAATGTTCAGTGACATTGGTCACACTCTTCATATTGAATTAACATTCTTGTTCTTTCTATTCTAGGTGTTTCCTTTCTTTTAACTTAATCTCTCTGCCACAACCCTCTCACATATATTTTGAATTATCTGTAGCCCATTTAGTTTTGTGCTGATTTTTTAAAGACTGCAATACTCAAGGATGCAATCCTTTAAGAGCTAAATTGTTATTTAGTTTAAAGATGACTTCAGGGGACAGTTTCAATTCAAGGTTTGAAGAGTAACTCAGGGTCATAGTCACTGGGACTCTTCCAGTTAAGTAAGTCTAGATAACTAAAGAATTTTAAATTATGTTCCACAAGGTTCTCCCTTTCTATCAGCATCCTTAGGAATCATGGTGCTATGGTGCCTGCTAACCTCAAAGTCAATAGTTGAAACCACCAGCCACTCTGCAGGGGAAAGCAAAGGCTTTCTGTTTCCTTAAAGAATAGCAAGCGAGGAAACCACAGGGGGTGTTCTATACTGAGTCAAAATTGACTCCATGGCAGTGAGTTTATGTTGTTATCGAAAAAAGAACACATTTTAATGGGGGCTCTGACAGATAATATAACAATCCATAAATCATTTAGATCAAGCGAGTTTGTACATATGCTGCCACCATCATTTTCTAAACACTATCATTCTACTTGACCCCTTTGATATCAGCTCCTGTTTTTCCCTCTTTCCTCAACCCTCACACCCTTACTAAATTATATATAAATTAATATCTTTATACACACCGTCTTCTGTGTCCCTCTACTCATATTTCTGTTATTCGGCCCCTAGGCTGTGTGTGTGTGTGTTCCATTGTTATCAGTTCCCTTTTCCTCCCCTTCCCTACACAGCCACCCTGTGCCCTCATGGTATCTGAGTCAGTTCGAGTTGACTAGAGAAGCACATTCATAAACACTCATGTGTCTTAAAAAAGCTTTATATAGAAGAATAATTTTATATTAAGAAAACATCCCAGCCCAGTCCAGACCACGTCCATAAGTACGAAATTAACCCATATATCCAATAACAGTGTGTACATTTTTTTCAGACTTATGCAACACATGCAATGACACCAAGTGCTGGAAGATCACAGGGCAGTCGGTGGAATGTCTTATGGACCCAGTGGAGGTGGAAAGTGGCATGGGTCTCCACATGACTCCTCCCGTTCAAGGCTCTGGCTGCCGTCAATGTAGATCCATGTATCTTGTCAGCAGGAATATCAAGTCATGGGTGTCTCTCACACCCAGGAAAGAATACAGGAGTTGCCAGAATCCTCAAGAGAAGGCCATGCCCACATTGAGACCTCACTGGCTATGGCCTGAGTGACAGCCTGGACTCCACTCCTATGCAAGATGATGGGAGATTAAAAAGCTACCACAGTATCGCTACTCCCATTACTGTTCCTGAGGATTTTATCTGTCCTGGATTCCGTGCGTGGTTGCTATTTTTTATGATTTTACTTTCAGCATCTATCTGTGGTGTCCCTGATCTGAATGCCCTGATGCAGTATCTGTGAGTCTCCTGTGAGCAGGGACTGTGTTCTCTACATCTGGGTCTTCTTAAAGCTTTGCAAATGTTGTCATTTGAATAACACTCAATACATATTTGTTGAAGGAATGGCATTGCAGGTGACAGTCAGTACCTATTCTCCTATCAGTTATATGGTTGGCGGTCTTTTTACCTCTCAGACATATAGCTGAATCATTACAATGTGAGGGTCTGAGCCTGGTTATATTATGGGGACATGTAGTCAAAAGACAAAATATGTTTGCCTAAAGCACCTTTTGAGTATGATGTTTCAATAAAATAAATTGGACAGATCCTGGCAGCAGACATGTTTCAGCCGCTCACAAGGTATGTGGCTTTGGGTAGTGTACCCTAAGCTCTGAATTCAAGGTAAGTAGTTTCAATGGTCAATATGCATGTGAGAGCTGGACAGTGAGTAAGGAAAACTGAAGAAGAATCAATGCATGTGAATGATGTGCAAACAATACCGAAAGTCGTCTTGGCTGTCAGAAGAACAAGCAAATCCCTCTTGGAGGAAGCACGGCCAGAATGCCCCTTAGAAGTGAGGATGGCAAGTCTTCATCTCACATCCATTGGACATGCTATCAGGAGAGACTGGTTCTTAAGAAAGGACATAATGCTTGTTAAAGTACAGGGGCAGCAAGAGGGAAGAAGACCCTTGATAAGATGGATGTCCACAGTGGCTACAGCACTGGGCTCAACACGGACCAACGACTGTGGTGATGACACAAGAGCAGGCAGGGTTTCATTCCGTTGTACAGTTCCGGTCTCTGGTACAAAGGAAAATAAGTTGCCCTATTCTGTGGGGTCGAGGCTATTGTGCCTGCTGTGTATTTTGTCCTAAGGACTTGCAGTGTTGTTCTTTATACAGTGTTGTTGTTATTAGCTGCTTTTCGGTCCATTTTGACTCATAGCGACCCCCATGCATTTCAGAGTAGAACTGTTCCATAGGGTTTTTAAGGCTGTGACCTTTTGGAAGCAGATATTCAGGCCTACCTTCCTTAGGCACCTCTTGGATTCTGGGTGGGATTTAACTGCCGACCTCCTGAGTGCTAGTCAAACACTACCCAGGGAGTCCTCCCACTGAATAGTGTGAGTGTATTCCCACCTAGGGTGCTCCTCTTCCAGTACTTGTTTGGACGGTATTCTCTTTTGGTCCATAGGGTTCCATGGACTCATTTTCAGTAGTACATCATCAGGTCTTTCTTCCCAGTGTGTCCTAGCTTGGATGCTCTGGTGAAGCGTGTCCAGAGTGGCTTGCTCTGGTTATAATCGTAGCTGGTGACACCGCTTACAGCAATCACAGCTAGAGACAAATGACAACATGATGACAAACTGACAGATGGGTGGCAGCCTAGGGAAGGAATGATCAACACAACACAACCTGAGTGGAAATCGAGCTATGGAGTCTCTGAGAGTCCAGGCTCTTCGTCCTGGCACAGCCTGGGGCAGGGCCTGGAGCCAGGAACTGTGGCTGCTGGGGTGAGGACCCCCAGCTTCGCCACCTGGCATTCCCTCCCCAAACACAGCTGGCAGCCTGTGGGAATTGTCTTTCCCCTTGCACATGACAGCACTGACGAGCATAACGCAACCCTGCTGGTGGTTAATGACTGGTGACATTATGAGGCCGCTGCCCACCTTTGGTTGAGGGAATTTGCCAATGCTCGGAAGTTGTTGGGCTCTAACGAAATGCAACCCCTGCAAGCAAGCACTGAGTCAAGTGCACGAGGTGTGGGGCACTCTGACATCCCGTGTGACCGTGAAAAGCAGGCTGCGGAGCAGTGGTGGCTGCTGAGGCTCCTTTCTCCTGGCAATACTGGCGTGCTGAAATGGTGGGCTGATTTGCCATGGAAAGCAGGGTTTCATGGGAACTTGAGGATTAAGAATCCACATGCCTGCAATCAATATTGTATGTTCATCCTATAATTTACTTTGAAAGGGAGACGACACAGTTCTCCGAATTTTTGGGTGAAGTAAACCACTTTTCCAAAGGAGTAAGTGGATTTCTGTGTGTATAAATCATGCCCAGCACTTGGGAGTGCAGAGGAGGATATGGGAGGATGGTAAAGAAGAGCAGCAGGAGAGGACCTGAAGACCTCCTGTTTCCTCAGGGTCAGGGGCCAGGCAAAACCAATGTCCCTGGAACACCACTGTCTCTCTGGAATGGTATTAGCACAGCTTGTTCTTTGCATACTGTACTGAGTTCATTCTGACTCGCAGCGCCCCTGTAGGGAAGAATAAACATGCCCCAATGAGTCTCTGAGACTATAATTCTTTACTCAAATAGAAAGCCTCATCTTTTTTCCATGGAGGAACTGGTGGATTCAGAACTGCTGACCTCGTGGTTAGCAGGCCAACACCGAACCTACTATACCACCAGGACATTTCTGTTTAGCCTAGAGACTTTCAAATGGATAGAACAAGACCCATCCCAACCCTGTTCACGGCTATCAACCCCCCTTTCTTTGAAGTCCCCACTACGTTCTGTGACGTTCACCACTTTCTGTGTGTGTGTGTGTGTCTGTGTGTGTGTGTGTGTGTCTGTGTGTGAGAGAGAGTTATAAAAACAGGAACTTTGACCTCCTTTTAGAACTCTTGCAATTCCAGGGCTTGCTCAACAAAGCACGAATCCCCAGTGTCTTCAACCTGACTTGTCCCATGTGGAAATACACATTGGGGTTCCAGACACACTGAGCTAATGAGTGAGTGGACACTACTGTGCTATCTAAACAAACCCTGTGTGACAGGGCTACACCTGCCTTACTTAATTGAATAACCAGGACCGTTTTCTAAAATAGGTAATATCAACTTAATCTCCCTGCCATCGAGTCACTGCTGATGCATAGCGACCTTCTAGGACGGGAGAATTGCCCCCATGAGTTTCTGAGCCTGTAACTCTTGACAGGAGTAGAAAGCCTCATCTTTCCCTCACTGAGTGCTGCTGTTTTCGAACTGCTGAGTTTAAGGTTAGGGACACAATGTGTAACCCACTACACCACCAGGAGATGTTTGTGTCAACTTTCTATATACGAAAATGAAGTGTCGCCAGGTCCGATGCCATCTTCATGGTCACTGCTGTATGTGAGTCCAAAGTTGTGGGCCAATACATCTCAAGGAGAATCGCCTGCATATCCAATGACACATCCCCGCACCAAACCCGATTTCCTTTTCTACTGATCAGCCTTGCTTAATGACTTGGCCAAAGTGATCAAGCATAAATCCTCCCAGCCTCCCTTGCCAGGCACAGTGTGGTTCCCGAGAGCAGTGTTTCTTCTACAATGGGAGTGCTCATGCTTTTGCCACACTGGGCAGATTCTATGAATATTTTGACTTTTTAAAAAACTTATTTGATCATAGAGCATGTTTCCCTTTTCCCTTTGTATGAGATGACAAAATTTCACTCACTTCCTAGTCATCCAAGGAAAGAGTAAACTTCCCTGCCCTGCCAGCAAAGGGCTTGGCCAATAGAATAAAAGTGGAAGGAGTTGTGTGCCACTCTAGATCAGAGGTTTTAAGAGAAATGGTCCTTTTGTTGCTTACCTATCCTTCAAGAGGCAGGAACCCTGGTAATATAGTGGTTATGTGTTGGGCTCTTAACCTCATGGGTCACATGCATGCAAGTCTTTCAATTTCAAAGCCTGATTGTTCCCCTGCACAAAGCTAACAGAGATAAGCAACAACTGCTTGTAGGCTGGAAAGATTGCCCGAACATAGTGTACTTAGGGGATTTCTTACTGCCAGGAGAAATACATTCGATGTGGCAGGTGACGGTCCTAGTATCTCTCAGCTGCCAATCAGAGGCAGGTTCTGAGCCTTCAGGGCCACTGGAGGAAGTGGCTCATGGTGCTGCTGCCATAGTCCATCCCAGGTCAAGCCCTCTGAGGTGCTGGGTTACAGAGTTTTGGATTGGCACTCAGTGAGGGCTGCTTCAAAGCTCTTTCCTTTCTTAAACTTGCTCCTGCAACCACATTCTTTCTGAAGGTCCTTGTCAGTAAGCCGAAATCCCAACCAATTTGCTAAGTCAGGACAAAATGCAAAGTTGATGGTACCGAGAGACATTAAACCACCTACAACCTTTTAGACCATGTCAACAGATCATCTGTAGCCTCAACTGCAGAAACATTTCACTAAATCCTCTCTGTTTCTCCACAAAGATTAGGAATGCCCTTCTATCTTTTAAAAACAGATATTGGTCTGGCACCACTTCGGTTCCAGCTGAGGTAGTGGATTCACCTGAGCTAAGCTCTAGAGAGGATCACTTAATCTTCATTCAAGATATATGTCATGAGGACTGTAGATCATGCAGGGACTGCACAATCCCTCTGTGTCGGCAGCGGCTGCATCACGGTCTAGCCCATTGGGAAGACAGACGGACCCATGGCAATTATAAGGCAAGATGCTGAGGGTGCTGGGGTGGTCTAGTGATACAGGAAAGGAACTATTGGGAATGGAGGCAATTATGAAGGGTTCTTTTTTCCCATGGACCAAACCCATGCCAGTTGCCATGAAGTTAACTCTGATTCATAGGGACTCCTTTGGGCCAGAGTAGAACGACATTCTGTTGTTTTTTTCTATAACTGATTTTGTTGTTGTTGTTTGAAATGCAGCACCAGGCCTTTCTTCAGAGACACTTCTGGCTGGGCTTGAAGCTCCAACCTATGTGTTAGTAGCCCAGTATGTTAGCCAACTGCAATACCCAGGGACTCCTCCATGTGACTAAAGAATGACTTAAGGACTTCCCCCACAGACCCAAACCAAAACCAAATCCACTGCCATGGGGTTGACCTCATATATGGCACAATAGACTGGCTCTGCTGATTTTCAGAATTGCACATCTTTACTGGAGCAGAAAACCCTCATCTTTCTCCCAAGGAGTAGCTGGTGGGTTTGAACCATTAACTTTGCCATTAGCAGCAGCCCAACTCTTAACCCATTATACCACCAAGAGTGGTTCAATTTGGAAAAATAGTATGTGATCACCTATCTATGAAGGGAAACCCCTCTCATAGAGTGCACTTACACAAATGAGAAAGAAATGAGTCCCCAAATGCCCGTCTTAATCAACAATCTGGGGAAGGGTGTTCTGGGAAGCAGCTTTCAAATGTTCCTGGAGATTTTAAAATTAATCAACCTAATCCCTGTTTTAAAGAGCCCTGGTGGTACAATGGCTAAGGACTGGGTGGCTAAACAAAAGGCTGGTAGTTTGAACCTACCCATGGGCTCTAAAGGGGAAAAGACCTGATGAGCTGGTCCCATAACGATCTCAGCCTAGGACACCTTTGGGTGCAGTTCTACTCTGTCCAGTAGGGTCACTATGAGCTGACATCAACTTAAAGACACACAGCACGTTTGACTCTGCGTTATTTGTTGATAGAGTTTGTGCAGAGCATTCTGAGTAGAAAACAGACTCGGGCATCTGACATCAACCAGCAACAGTCTCTTTCCTTGAGAAAGACTGTGGAAAGGGATGAGGAGGGAGCTTCCAAAAGCGTGTGGAAAATGATATGAAAAAATAATGGAATTTTGCCATGAGCTTTTTGAAGCTCTCTTCATGAGAGCTAGTCCTCCATGGAGGTTTCTAGAAAAGTGAAACACGAAGGAAGAGGCTGGTAAGTCCCACTGAACAATTCCAGGGGAGATTGGGTCTTGACTCAGAGTACTTGAGCATTCTGGCTTATTCCTCCAAATAGCAAATCAGACTAGACCAGGTTCTGAGACTCAGGGAAGGCAAATAAGACACACCAGGCCCATGATTCAGACTTATGGGGAAAGTCACACTGGAGAGGGAAGGCCTCTTTACCTTGTGTGCCTGACAAGTGTCTCATTTGCCTCATCTAAAACCCAGCCCTGGAAAAAAAGCTAACAGTACCAGCTTCAAACTTGTGTTTGAATCTTGTCTCTGTCACTTATTAACTTAGCCACCTTAAATCCCTTCCTCTAGTTTTCCATCTGTAAATGAAGCACAGTTCCAATCATAGGGCCTTCAGTAAATGGCTATTATTAGCTAGGCATGCACTCCTGTGTTCTAGGCGAGAGTTCTCAGCCAGGTTTTTGTGGGAGCTTGTTCTTCAGGGTATTGTCATAGATGAGTGTGTCACCCAGATTCCTCTCAGGGCCAAGAGACTGATTTCCCCAGCTGCTGAGAGAGCCACTGATAGACAAGGTCCCAGCTGTCTGTCCCCTATCAGGATTGCCTCAGCTGATGAGAGCTCCCCAAGGTCTGCTCCTTCCCCAAACTAACCTTCATCCAACGACTTGTCAATGTAGGGGTATAAATGGCATAGTGGAGGCATTTGACCCCCCTGTAACTTCACAAAAGGCAATGGAGGAAAATCAAGATAAACAGCCCAAGGCTGATTCCTATGAGACAGAGATCAAAATGCCTCCACCCTCCTTTCTTTTCACAGTTTCTGACACCAACCATCCGTACCATGACACTCTCTTCTTCTCTGCTGGGTTTGATAATCCTTAAGTGGCAATGGCCACACAGAACTCGCAAACAATACTTATTTTTCTGGGGTTAATTGGGGACCTAGCAGGTGACAATTCAGGATCAGAAATGACTGGGGATATAGTTCTTCAGTCAGGACAGTCTCTTCCCAGTGGTGTCCAGAGGCAGAACTTTTTCTGGTCCTTGGCCTGTGCCCTGCAGCTCCTTGACCTCTGCTCTGCTTGGGACCGTGTGCAAAGTTCTTTCAGCTCTGCTGATAGGTGCGTTGAGGCAGCCCGCTTTGTCTGGAAGCCTTGACCCAAAACACTCAGCTTTCTCATTCTGTGTGCTGGCGAGCTCCCTGTTCTGGGGTCTTGGTGCTGCTGCCTCTGCTTCCATGAGCTATTTATCTGCCACTGTTTTTCAGTGTCTCCTGATGCATCCAGTGTCAGGGATCTCTGTCTCCTGGACAGAGGTGGTGCTCAGAGTAATAATCCTGGGTCCAAAGAGCTCACTCCACTGCTGGCTCGTCTTTCTCGGTGCTCTTGAAACTCCACTTTCTGTTTCTGAGTTAACTCACCCAGGATGACCATACCGACCAATCCCCACATTAGGGGTCTACAGGTCTTATTTGAATGGTCTCACCTCTTCGAGGATGCCATGCACTTTACTGATATTATTAGCATGCTATCTACTTCCCTCGGTGGCATAGTTCCACCCTGTCATTGGTAGGCGTTACAAAGACTATAGCTAGAGGAGAACTAGTAAGCAATTTGCTGCAACACATTAGGCTACAAAGTCCCAGGCTACTGGTCACCACTTGGCCAGGTCCCAGTTACAGAGCTCCCTGTGATGGCTCCTTTTGCATATCAATGTGGCGAGGCTATGGTGCCCAGTTTTTTGGTCAAACAAGCATTCATCTATTTGCTCTTGCTTTTTAAACATTTTATTAGGGGCTCATACCACTCTTATCACAATCCATACATATACATACATCAATTTTATAAAGCACATCTGTACATTCTTTGCCCTAATCACTCTCAAAGCATTTGCTCTCCACTTAAGCCCTCCGCATCAGGTCCAATTTTTTTGTCCCCGCTCCCCATCCCTCATGAGCTCTTGATAATCCACAGATTGTTATTTTGTCATCTCTTGCCCTTTCCGGAGCCTCCCTTCCCCCCTTCTCTGCCGTCCATCTCCCAGGGAGGAGGTCACATGTGGATCCTTGTAATCAGTTACCCCTTTCCAACCCACTCACCCTCCACTCTCCCAGTATCACCCCTCACACCCCTGGTCCTGATGGTATCATCCACCCTGGATTCCCTGTGCCTCCAGCTTCCATATGCACCAGTGTACAGCCTCTGCCCTATCCAGTCCTGCAAGGTAGAATTTGGATCCTAGTAGTTGGGGAGAGGAAGCATACAGGATCTGGGGGAAAGCTGTGTTCTTCATCGGTAATACATCGCACCCTGACTGACCCATCTCCTCTCCTAAAGCCCTCTATGAGGGGATCTCCAGTGGTCGACATTTGGGCCTCTGGTCTCCACTCTGCACTTCCCCCTTCATTCTCTATGGTATATATATATATATATATATATATATATATATATATATATATATATATATATATATATATATATATATATATATATATATATATATCCATATACACTCAGAGATATATATACATATATATATTCTTTTTTTTTTTGCATGATGCCTTATACCTGGTCCCTTTGGCACCTCATGATCGCACCGGCTGGTGTGCTTCTTCCAGGAGGGCTTTATTGCTTCTGAGCTAGATGGCCGCTTGTTCACCTCATCTATTTGCTCTTATGAAGGAGTTGGTCTCAAGCAAAATAGAATACCTTCCATAATGTGGGAAGGGGTAAACCTATCAGCCAAAGGCCTTCAGCGCAGAAAGGGAGTTTCCCTAGGGTGTGTTCTGACCATTCTTATTCTTGTCTTTTCCCATCACCTAACCTATGGATTTTAGGATGAACATCTACAAAGCTCTTTAGGCTGTTGCCTGACCTATGAATTTGGAACTTGCCATTTCCCTATGTGAGCCAATTCCTAGAAATAAGCCTCACTCTCTGGGGCTCTGGTGTCGTAGTGGGTGGCCCTTTGGGCATTCAACAGCAAGGACATCAGTTTGAAAACACCAAGGGCTCCTTGAGGGAAAGGTGAAGTTTCGTAATCTCCTGAAGAGTTACAGTCTCCAACGCCCAAAAGGTCAGTTCTATACTGTTTTACACAGTCACTTTGAGTCCACCTTGATGGCAATGAGTGGCCGGTGCAGTGGTTAACCATAGGAGCCCTGGTGGATATATCAATATCTCCAGTTACAGCTATATAACTGGTTTGTTTTCTCTAGGGAACACTGACTATGACACTCTCCATAGGCAGGGCTGAGACCTCTGTTGAGATTTCCCTCTTGTGCCCTTCCTTGATTCCCCCCACAGGTGCTTATTCCCTGAGCATTCCTCAATAAATGTCAGGAATCCAGAGCTAATTCCATCACAGTGTCTCCTTCTTTCAGGGAGTCTGAATGGCTTCCGGGGAGTATGAACTGCAGTCTCCATCCAACTTCCTCATTCTATTTCTATGATCTGGATCTTATTTGGGGCTCATTTGGTTGTAAACAGGTAAAGAGACCAATACTTGGAAGAGAGAATCCTAGGATAATGGAAAGGTGGGGAGAACAAGAGGACAGCTGGCTCTGTCGACGGTTCCTGACCACCACTGGCATGTTCCTGTGTTCTTTGTGTCTGTCTCTCAGGGCACATGCTGTAATCTCGCAACATAGACTGCCTCCTCCACGTGGCGGGACATGTGCTTCTGAATTATGCTTCTTAGATGCCAGGCCACTTGCAAAAGCGGGACTTTCTTTTTCGTTTTTTGTTTGGAAATGCTCCAGAAAAAGCGTCTAGTTGACACATCTTATGTCAGTGTCTCCACTGGGCCAATGAAAACAGCATTGTGACCGTATTGAAATGTGATGTCTTCCCCAGGGACCTGATGTTTCAGCCAGTGAGGTAGTTCACAGGGACAGATAAGAAAGGGGGTTGGGACAGATTAAAATAATAATAATGTCTATTTGCAAAGAATAGGGCCTTATTATTTTTCGGATGCCCCCATCTGAACACCCTACCACTGAATATAGGCAGGAGGTAGGGCCCACCTGTCACTCAAGCAGCTAAAAATGTACAGCACTTGCTGTAGCAGCTGCTAATGTGCCCATGTATTAGCATTTGGCACCCACCACTCCCATAAATGCCAATGGTCTCACAGGAAGCACATGTAACTCCCCACACAGGGAACAGTCATTGAGCAGACAGGGGAGTTGACATCCTCCAGGACCTAATGCCACTTTAACCAATGACACATGAGGATAGGTGGAGCCACACTCCAGTTCCCTCAGCCTTTGGGTGGGACAACGACAAGAGGATTTATACTGTCTCTGGGAACCTACTCAATGACATTTCTTTATCGGCCTCTTCCCTTTGCTCTATCAGTATTACCCTTCTCCACTGGTCCTTCCTGGAGGCACCTCCCAAGGAAACAATAGTCTAGCTGCTATTCCAATTCTAGTGGATTCCAATTCTTGGTGACCGCATTCATGTGAGTCAATCAGAACTGTGCTTTCTGCAGATTCTTTCTCTCCCCTTTTTAAGAGTAGTTTTAAGGACACTGTGAAAGCTTTCCACCATCCAGTTCCAGAACATTTTCATCGACCCTGCAGCCATTAAGCAGTCATTCCCCATTGCCCCTCCCACCCCACCCTGGGAAACCACCAATCTACTCTATGGCTCTACAGGATTTACCTGTCCAGCATTTTTGCTCTAAATGGACTCACAATACATGGCATTTGGTGTTTGGCGTCTTTCACTACATGTCTTGCGTTCACCTGTGTTACAGAGTCTGTCTGAATCAAAGGCCTTAGTTTTCTTGTGGCAGACTATATGTATATCCCATTCTGTGTAGGTCATATTTTCTCTATTCTTCTACTGATGGGTATTGTTGGCTTATTGTTTACCTTTTGCCCATAGTGATTAGTGCAGCATCCATCTGGGTACTCGTCTTTCATTCTTTTAGATATGCACTTGGGAATGGACTCCCTGGACCAGCTGGCAAGGGTTCATGACCAAGTGGGTTATGTTGGGCTGCTAACCATAAGGCCAGCATTTTGGACCCTTTAGCTACTGCGAGATAGAAATGCTCTCATAATGATCCACAGCCCCCCAGACACACCAGCCGCAGTTCTACTCTGTCCTTTTGGGTTGCTGTGAGTCAGAATCAACTCAATGGCAGTGGTAGTGATGAAGCCAGCGACTTGAGAGTGGAACCAGGGACCGTGGAGAATTCTGGCAGTAGCCATGGTGTCCTCACTACCCAGACGCCAGCAGCCACCAGTGAACAAAGGAGGCACAAGCAACATTCTCGCTGACTTCATGCTGGTGACCCAGCTGCCCCTGCTTCCTCAATTGCCATTTCCTCAGCTTTACTAGCAAGGGGGTGTACTCCCTATTATCATGTCACCAACTCTTTCAATGGTCCACCTAGCCAGGTGTGATTCCAGACACTGTGCAGCCACAATCAGCACAGGTAGCTGCCCACCTCATTTGTACACATGCAAAGAATGTGATCATTCTAGGCACTGGTGTCCTTAGTCATCCTGGTTGGTATATTTACATCCCTCGGGAGCTGGGTCAGTGAGCAAGCACTTCTCAAGGTGCCCATATGATCTGTTTACTGAGAGTGCCAGCCCAAGGATCTGACTTGCCACCCACAGTGAACGCACCTCTGAGGCAAAGGGGAAGGCTTCTTTCTAACTGGGAGACCAGCAGGTCTTCTGCAGACATCACTCCCCTGCAGCACTCTGATCCGAGGCCTTTCATATTCCAAAGAGCAGCATTAAGATTCCCATCTGTCACCCAGTCAGACTCACATGTGCGAATTCTCTTTTCAGAGCAAGACAGCCAATGCAGTGAGCTGGGTAAAGGGGCAGTCTCACTCTGTGGAGACTCAGCCAAGAGTGTAGGGACAGGGAGTGAAATGTGCAGCTTCCAGCTGCCACCCAAGCCTCCTTAGTGCAGTGGCATGAGAGCAAAGAGATAGTCCTTTGTGACTCTTTGATCTCCTTCCTGGCCTTGGTGGAATTAACACTGCTCAGTGCCAGTCTCTTCTGAATATATGGAAAAGATAGCTCAGAAAAGAGTAGAGTTAAATAAGAGCAGGACAGAGTAAGGTGGCTTCATGGTGTTGCATTTGTGTGTCTCAGAGCCCATCCTGGCTCACAGTGACCCTCTGTGACAGAGAAGAACTGTTCCACAGATTTTTCTAGGCAGAATTTTAGGGAAATGTACCTAGCAGCACAGTGGTTGCATGTGCGGCTGTAACAGAGAGACTGGCAGTTTGAACTCACTGATCCCCATTGAGAGAGTGAAGACGTGACTGCCTGCTCCCATGAAGACTCCTATCCTGTTGTTGTCTGTCCATTTGTGGTGCTGTGGTGAGTTGTGTGTTACTGTGATGCTGGAAGCCACGTGACTGGTATTTCAAATGCCAGCAGGGTTACCCGAAGTGAAGAGGTGTCAGGGAAACTTCCAGGCTAAGAACAGAATACAAAGAAGGGTTCCACTGCCCACTTCAGAGGAAGTAGCCGCTGAAAACCCTTACACTATAGCACAGTGTGCCTTTCCTTCCCGTCACAGGGAGTCAGAATCGCCTCAATGGCACATAACAACCAACAACACCTTTGAGGAGGGAAATCTCCTTCACAAAAGTTCAAATTCTTTAACAAAATATTTTGTTCATTCACATTTTTAATTATGCATAAATTTATGTCTACTTGCATTACATCTCATAAAAAGGCATAAGAATTGTTTTTGCACTGTTTAAAACTAAATAGAAGATAGTGAAGGTGAAAAATAGTTTTCGTGAATGTTGCTTTGAAATACAAATGGCATTGTCCTAAGAAATATAAATGAGTTAATTTTTTTAAATCATTTTATTAGGGGCACATACAACTCTTATCACAATCCATACATACATCAGTTGTGTAAAGCACATCCGTACATTCATTGCCCTCATCATTCTCAAAACATTTGCTCTCCACTTAAGGCCTTGGCATCATGTCCTCATTTTTCTCCGCCCTCCCTGTTCCCCCCTCACTCATGAACCCTTGATAATTTGTCAGATCTTACATATTTTGTCTCCCTTCACCCACTTTTCTGTTGTCCATCCCCCAGGGAGGAAGTTATATGTAGATCCTTGTAACTGAGGTCTCAGAGCAGCTGGGTGTGATGCAGGGGAGGCTCTGGAAGCAGCTGAAGACACTGTGGGAGTTGGCAGCCCAACAGTGAGGGTCACTGCATCCGGGGGTACCAGAAAACTGGCTGGGGTTGCTTATTCCCCTAGATGCTACCCCTGCCTTGAAGAGAACCGTGACAGAGGCCTGTAGACATGTGTCAGGAAAAGATGAGTCCTTCACTGTTTCCTCTTCCCACAAACCTTTGAGGAGAGCCTGTAGGGCAGGGGCTCGGCTCCCTGGCTCCAGTCACCTGCCCTTCCCCACAGCCACACCCTCGCCAGCCCCAACTCCCCCTGGCCTGGGTTTGCTTCTTGAATCCAGAGGAGCAGCCTGGGCAAAGACCATGAAGAACCTTGTCCTTCAGGCAGCCCCTTTGATTGACTCCCTTGTCCTCCAGAGTGTGGACACATGCACACTAACTGTTGGGGGACTCAGGCTGTCACCACAGGGGCCAGGATCTGAAGAGGATGCTGACATTGCAGGGCTTCCTGAGGGAAGCCAAGGACTTGCAGAGCTGGCTGAGCAGCCAGCAGCTGGTGGCCAGAGGAGAGAGGACTATGAGCACACCCTAGTGAGGAAGGGGCTAGGGGCAAGGAAGGTGCCCTGGAGCCGAAGGAAGACGGGTGGTGGAGGGGGGGCTGCATGCACAAGGGGCTGATGGGGAACATCAGTCTGGACTGAGAACAGCTGTGGCTTCCTATTCCCCTCTCTGCGTAGAGGGGCAAGTTCTGTGGCTGTCCAGTCTTGCCTTGCCCAGTCACTCACTGAGGTGTCTCACAGCCCACCAGCCAGGGCCCCCTGTGACCCCTCTCCTCTCTTCTCAGCTCCTCTTAACCAAGTTTGCAATGTTTCAGCACCAAGTGAAGATGGGTGGCCACCAGGGGGCAGCCTGCCCCACTAGCGGAGAGCCTGCTGGAGTGGCGGCCCAGCACTGCCCCCAGGGCCCAGCAGTGGTGACAGGACCTACAGTGAGTACCAGCAGCCTGGAGCAGGGGTGAGTTTGGGGGAGGTGCTGGGCATGGGTTGGACAGGCTTCCAGGGAGACCCTTGCTGTGCTGCGGCTCTGCCAAACCCCTGAGAGGTGAACTGGCTTTCTGTGTGCCCACATTGGGGGCCCGGGCCACGTGTTCCAGGGAGCAACTTGTGCAGCCTGGAGTTGGGACCCCTTACTTAAGCTGAGAGGCCATGTCAGACAACCTTCAGCAAAGCTCAGCCTTTGAGTTCTGGGCTTCTGGCTTCAGGGCACGGTGAGGGCAGCTGCTGGTTCTGGCCCAGCTGCAAGCAGCCTGGCTGTACCTGGCCCTTCTGGGGACTCCAGATAGCACTGGGGAAACTGGGTGCACCGAGAGGCTGGGTTACTTGCTAGAGACCACAGCTAATTAGCAGTGAAGTTGAGACGCGATATGGCCCTCACCATAAAAAGGAAGTGTTTTCTGCCCTGGTGACCCTTGGCCTTCCCTGAGGTCAAGGGTGACCATAGCAGCCACATGAAGAGTGTCAGAAGCATGGCACAGTGACTGCCTCAACCTCCCCACTCTCCCCTGCCGGGGCTCTTCCAGTCTTGGCCTAGTGCCTCTATTGCTGGGGAACAGGCTGGAGAGTACCCCACCCCTGCAGGGCCCACAACCTTCCTAGCAGTGCCAGCGGATCTGAGGAGGCACAGCCTGGCAGTGTGTGGCCAGGCTCCCTGGAAATGGTCCCATTGAAGATCTGGAGAGCAGACCGATTGTTTTCCTTTGATTGTGTTACAGACACCTTACAGGAGAGAAGGACGTTTATAGATCACTGTCTACAGTTTCTGACCTTCAAAGCACTCAAAACATTGCCATCGAGTCGATTTCTATAATCGAGGCCCTATAGGACAGCACACGACGGCCCCTGTGTCGCTGAGGCTGTCACTACGGGAGTAGACAGCCGAGCCGCGTCTTTCTGATGGGTTTCAGACCACTGACCTTGCCATGAGCAGCAGCCCGGGGCATGCCTTTTTCTGACCTTAGGTTTGACATATATATATATATATATATATATATATATATATATAATGCACATATATATGAATTTTAATATAGAGGGTTTTGTTTTAAGTGGAAACATGCAGAGCAGTTTAACAATTTCTACACATTTTGTTTGCAGCTCTCATAATATAACACAGCACTCTTCTTGCCTTCTCCCTGGCCCCTCCCTCCCTCCTGAACTTTGAGGGCAAATGCTCCCCTTTGCTCTGGGAAGCACTTGCCTTAGAGGTGCCATGTGTTCACTTTATCAGCTCGACTGTTGCTTGGGCAGGGGTGATTCCTGGAGCTGCGCTCTGTTTTGGATTTGAAGGGCCTTGGTCTCGGGGTTCCAGCAGTCCCTGTCAAACTTGTAATGCCCTCTTCATGAAGTCACCTTCCATTGGCTTTCAAGCTGTGCACAAGTTGCCAGTTTGAGCTCAACCAGAGCAGTTTGAGGGCGGTGGCTGGGCACCATCTAACTCTCCTGGTCTCCAGGACAAGGATGGAGGGCTGTGGTGTTGGTGGTCCGTTAGTCCTGTGGACTGCTTTGCTTCAGTTTTTGATTTTCTTCACTCGTCAACTCCAGATGGGGAGAGAGGGGATCCTAGTTGCTAGAGGTGGCTTTGCAATGGAGACAAACATTTTATACTAAAGTGAGATTCTTACGTGACATTTGCGTGACTGCAGCAGCCCCTGCTCATCTTCCTCCGTACTCACCCTAGCTGACCACCTTCCTGCCTCAGAGGATGGGGCACTCCCTCTGCCCGTCCACCCTCAGGTCCTCACTTTCAGTCCCACAGGATCCTGTGGTATCAATCCCCCCCCTATCAGCCCCACCCCCAGCCTACACAAGGATTACAAACCCTTGCTCCACTCAGATTCTCTGTAGCTAGTGTCACCACCCTGTGTTCCTCAGAGTGTGCTCTGCACCCATGAGATTATTGATTGGTTTCCACCCATAGTGACCCTGTGTGTCCCACAGGGCTTGCTCTGGGGGCAACTCTCACAGGGCGAAACCAGGAAGAGGAGGGGAGGGAGCAGTTGGGCAGAAGAAGCTGTGATGGACCCCACAGAGCCAGACTGCCCATGGAGGACAGGACCCTGTGGCTGTTTCCCCGAAGGTGTGCCCCTCAGGGCAGATCAATGCTCTGGAGACCCCACCGCAGGTGGAGGCCCCTCGACCCCTCCTCAGTCCCGCACTCCACACCCTCACCTGCATTTGGAGCTGGGTGAGCTTCTCCTCCTGGGCCACCAGCTGCCTTTCCAAGTCCTGGTGCCAGGCATGTGGCCCTCTAAGGGGCGGATCCCTGCTCACCCCACAGTCAGGGTCTAGCAGGAGGTCCTCTCAGGAGGCCAGCCAGACCGCGGCCTGACCCAGCATTCCCCGCAGCTCCTCCTAGTCCTGGCTCACCTGGCAGTGGTCCTGGTGAAGGGCCCAGGCCATCCGGAGCTCCTGCAGCTGCCTGTCCAGTTCCCGGAGACACTGTGACCTGGGGGGCAGAGGGCTGTTGGGAGGGGCGCAGGGTGTCGCCTGGGTGGGATAGGGCTGGGTTACCGTGGAGCAGGGAGCAGCAGGAAAGGGAGCTCTGGCCACGCACCACCCTGGCCCTAGACCTCAGCGCGCACATCTCTGGGGCCATGACGTAGATGGTGTCCAGCAGCTGCTACCCCGCCGGCCGCACTGCCTGGGCTCTCAGGCAGAGCTCCTGCCCCAGTGTCTTCTTGACCCCAGCTGGCCCTTCTGAGGATATAGACTAGCGCCTGCTTCTCTTGAGCCTGAGTGCTGGGTGGGGGACAGGGCATGGGAACAGGTCTCAGGGCCAGAGGGCAGAACAGGGAGGAGGCAGGGAAGAGCTGGGTGCCCCCACCCGCATGGGACAGAGCGAGCCCCCATCCAGGTGGGGTGGCACATACAGCAGTTCCTGGCAGTGCCTGAGGAAGGCGTGGCCATGGGCTACCCACTCCAGCTGCTGGCCCTGCTCCCAGGCCTTCATGTTCAGGTGGCCCAGGCCTCCAGCACCTCAGCCAGCTGCTCGGCCAGGCCCTCCTGGACCGCAGGGTGTACCTGGATGGCCTCCATCCGCATCTGAACCACCACCTCGTCCACAGCCACCAGCTCCCTCTGCAGCTGGCAGAGAGCAGGCTGAATGCTCCTCCTCCCAGGACTCTGCAGGCCATCCTGGCTGTACCCCAGCCTAGGTCAAACCCAGGCCCGTCACCCCTATCCCAGAGGGGGAAGGGGCGGGCTGCAGTCCTGCCTGGGGTCAGCTGGGGGTGAGGGTTCCTCATCCATCCATTGCCTACAGAAGAGGGGTTCTTGCGGGGGGGGAGGGATTGGGGCCCTCCCCTGCAGGAGGCGGTGCTGGCACTGCAGAACCTCCACAGACAACAGGTCGTGGCCAAGGACAGCACCCTCCACCAGGACCACCTTCTGCATGTGGCCCCACAGCTCGAGCGCCGCCTTGTGGAAGTCGAGGGCACAGCGGGAAGGAGGGCCAGCAACTTTCTCCCTTAGAACAGGGCCACCTCCTTTTGAGCAAAGACTGTGGCTTGGGGATTTGTGGGGCTTTAACACGGAGGGAAATAGGACGAAGACTCTATTCCCTAACTTATAACAGGGAGAATCTGGAAAGCTGGTATTCCACGGTAGGAAAGCCTCTACTTTGGTAAGTTAGAGGTAAAGTCCAAGTACATTATCCTGCTTTAAAAATCATTCCCACGGATTCTCTGTTAACAGCTAGGCTGCCTTAATGTGAGCACATAGCTGATTGTATCTCTGTGTAGAAGCAGATATGATCCTTTTGCCCTCTCTTCCCACCGTGACACCCTGCCCCCCTTGTAGCTTCCCCCAATGCAGGTATTAGCTTTCCTCACCTTGGTGAGCTCAAGTACAGGGGCCTTACGATAGATACCGCCCACCTTGTGACCCATGTCACTACTGAAGAGGTGTGTCTCCAGGCTCCCTATACACGTCCCAAGATAGCAAAGGTTCCACTTCTCCCAGTTCCACGTGGTCCATCAAGAGGAGCTGACGTGAGCATGCCTAATAAAACATGTCTGACTCTGTATTGTATTCTCTCGCCCCTGTCTTTCCTGTCCTCTGTGACTTTACCGTGACCTTTACCTATTATCATCGCTGTACATTCGCGCCTTCTGGCCCTTCGGTGGTTAGAAGATGGATGGTTTCCTCTGATCACAGCAGGTTCCTGATGAGGCCCGGGGGCCACAGGCAGGGCCGGAGGGAGGAAAGGGTCTTGACACGCATGTTGGGAGGAAGGCAATAAGATGGGGAGCCCTGAGCACATGAGACGGCGGCTCAGGGAGCGAGTGGGCTGCCTGTCAGGGGGTCTGCCTGTAGCACCTCCAACAGTCAGTGAGGAGAGGGCTGGCCCCGGGGCCACCCAGCCCCAGGATTTCGGTTGCAGGACCTGTCAGGTGCTCAGTGCACTGAGACACCAGATCCCGAGCAAGGAGGGTGTGGGGAGGGGAGGCAGGGAGCTCTAAGAGTGGCGGTCAGCAAGAAGACCAGCAGGGCCTGTGCCCCCAACGAAACTGCGGCCCGTGCTCAGGGAGCATTGGGAGAGCCCACTTCCTGGTCCTGCCACAAGGAGTGACCTGCGCTGAACGACTTCAAACTGGGGGCAGGAAGGAGCGTGGTTGGATGGGGAAGGATGATTGATGCTGGGAGCTGGAGTCAGCCATTCCCCTTCATACAAACATGTGCACACGAGAATACACACAGAAGTATGCATGCACACACCCACATGCCCACCCCTACACATGAGCACACACACACACACACGCACGCACACACATGCACACACATCTGGGGTAGGCCCCTTTGTCCCGAGCCCCTTGGCTGTCACTGGCCTGTCCCTCTGAGCACCCACCTCTCTGCGGGCTTTCATTGCCTTGTCCAGCCTCACCCATGTGGCCTCAACACCGCTCCTGTGGACTTGACTCTGGGCCATGGAGCTGGGGGAGGCGAGTTCCAGGGCACCTGCCAGCTCCCTCAGGGCCTGCACCCTTGCAGCCCCACACTCTGCCCTTTCTCCCGGAAGACCTTGAACTTCTCTTCCAGCATCAGCCAATGGTGGGGCTGGAGAGGGTCAATGTGGATGGAATTCAGGCAGCTCCTAAAACTCACGAAAGGGCCAGCTGGTCCCAACAGCTCCCACATCCCTCAGCCCTGGTTCTAGAACTCTGCAGGGCATCTCCTGCCCCCTCAGCCCACCCAGCATCTACCCTACCCTCCGTTCCTCCATCCACTTTCCCAGCACGACTCACTTCCACACCCTCCAGATCCTGCCCACACTGTCTCTGGAGATAGCCCGAGTTCAGGGAACACAGGGCAGCCCCTGCTGTCTGCAGCCTGTGGAGGAGGCAAACCTGGGTCGGTGGATCAGGGAGCCTGGTCACAAAGCCCACTTAGTAGGGTCAATTCCCCAAGCCAAGGGCTCCCTGCACCTGCAGGGGTGTTCTGGGAAGAGTTGAGCTGGGCTGAGGATGCCCTGCACAGCCCCAGGCTGACCCAGGTCCCAGTACAAGCTACTGCGTTTCCAGCCCAGATGGAGCTTAGGCGAGATAACGATTTGCCCATGATCCTAGCCCAGAGGCTGGCCCGGAGTCTCAGGGTCCCTGCATTTGCTGCATGCAAGAACCATGGAGGGGTGCAGCTTCTACCTTTGAAGGGTGTGCAGTCTCTTCCAAACACACAGCATGCCTGGGTGGCACACAACGTGGCTACCTGCGGAGTGCCGGGCTTTAGAATGACCCCACCTACTGACTCATGGGGATCCTCCAGAGGGTTTGCAAGCCAGTAAATCTTTCCAAGAGCAGGGAACCTCTTCTTTCTCCTGAGGAGCAGTTAGTGGGACTGAACCAGGCAACAGCCCAACACTTCCCAAGCAGGCCTCCTGGAGCATCGTTAGAGCAAGGGGTAAACTGCTAGTGATAATGGGCTCCTGGGAGGAGAGTTTGCAGAAAGGCCTGAAGCGCTGAGCAAGATCTCAGGACGGTGGCCCTCTGGGAGCTTAGGACAAGTTCTAAACCCAGCCAGGAAGCTGAAGGGCTGACCAGACAGAAGCTGAGGGGGAGGAATGAACATGCTGGGATAACTGCTGACCCCCGCCTGGGGGCAGGGCTTCCTGGTTGGAGCTGTGGGAGCTGACTCAGGCCAGACCCCACCTGCTCTGAGACACTGAGGCCACCCTCAAATTTCACAGCCAACTGTCTCACGTGCTCATCCATATCCAGGTGGGTCACTGGGGGAGGGGGTGGCTTCTGCAAGTGCTGCCACCCCAGGCCCAGAGTCCCACCCTCAATGCCTGGGCCCTTGGCCACCATGCTGTCTCAGGAGAAAGCCACAAGCCTCCCAGATGCTGTGTCCCACTGGGTGGAGGCCCCCTTGAGGAGATATGGATCGCACCAATGAATCACACAATCTGCCTCTGACCCCTTGAGGTCTCATCATCGCCCACTATCATCACCCCAGTGCCGCTTCCCACTCTGGACTAGAGTGCATAGGTATTAGCAAGAGATAAAACTCACAACACATGGAACCCAGGAACAGGAATGGGAATAGAGATACCAAATGACATATAACCGCACACCCCTCGCAGGGAGAGGAGCAACAGAAAGCTGAGGATAAAAGAGGCAATGGTCGATGTGAGATATGAAAATAATAACAATCTATAATCTATCAAGGAACCACGAGTGGGGGAGGAGAAAAAAAAGGGGAGCTGATCCCAAGGGCTCAATAGAAAGTAAATGTCTAGAAAAGAATGATGGCAATATACGTATGACTACGTCAGATACAATTGGTGTATAGATTGTAACAAGAGTTGTAAGAGCCCCCAATAAGGACACACTGAGGATGACAAAATACACCACTGAAAACCTTATGCTAATCATTGATACACTGTCAGGTAGTGGAGGTCTAGTAAAACTAGGCAGAACCTTGTCAGAGAGAGGACCAGATGACGAACACTTTTGGTCAGATTAAAGGGGAGGATCAGTGACAAAGGGCCAGGCCGTTTGCAGGATGCATGGCCACGGGAGCTGCAACGATGGGTTCAAACATCAGAAAGAAATGAGGGTGGCCCAGGACTGGCAAGCCTTTCCTTGTCCTGTACATTGGGGTTGCTTTGAAGCAGACCAACTGGACAGCACCTACCAACAAGACCAACCGAGGAAGAGGAAGCCACTATGGTCCCAGAAACAGACATCACTAGGACGTGTCAGGAGACTTTTATAAAGGTAACCAATGGCCTGGCCCTTCATCACAGAAAGCTGGGGAAGCACCATTGTCCTGGTTTACAAGACGTTCCCCAGATAAATTACTGTCCAGCTGCCCATAGGAAGGAGAAATACCTATAGACATGAGGGAAGGGAGGTTCACTCCGCTATGGGAATGTGCTAATCTGTGCACTGAAATGTTGAAATCCACAGACACACGTGTATAAAAGAGAGTTGAAATTAAATGTTTTACCGTGGAAGACGGGTCACCACAGAGCTGTGTCTTTTGTGTTGAAACAAACTTTGCTGAATTTACCTGCCAGCAGTTGCATGTCCTCCCTTTCTTTTAAGGTCGATGGAGACGCACGAGTGTAAGGAGAACGGTGAATGGTGGCCGTTCATAACCCAGGATCATCAGAAACCACAGAGTAAAATTTAGGAACGTAGACGTAGGACAGCGGAGAAAACTTCACTCAGGGACTTCAGTGAACTCTCCTTACAATGCTGAGGCCTGACACGCCTAGTGCCTGGGGGCAACCGGGCTCCTGCCCTAGGTAGTTTTGTTGAGCATGGCTCACTCAGGTGGTGCCTTTCCTCTCCCAGCAACATTGCTCCATGAAATTCTGCCCATGATGAAAACTATTTGCCATGGGTATGTCTTTTCACATCATTGGCCGACTCTTCGAAGTACAAATGCTTTTCTAAACGGGTGCTGCCTCCCTGAGCTTTCCTTTGTCTTGGCTCAATTGATGCAGATTCCTGTGCTGAATAAGCCATGGACTAGCACAGGTGGGTGCTTGTCAGTATAGCCAGCACAAGCAGCAATTTCGTTTGTCGAGACCCACCTGGCTTGATCAAGATTCCTTATTCCCGTGAAAACGATTTTTATCCAAATTCTAGAGGAGCACCAGTGTGCCTCTGGGAGCTAAACCCGGGCCTGCTGAACAGAGGCTCCGGAGTTTTCATTTTCTGACTGAAATTCAACAAGGAATTTCATGGATCTAAGGAAACCGTGAATTGTGGACGTACCAGATTCTCACATCTTCATTGTCTAATGGAAGCTTAAGTTTCCCAGTCTGATCCGGCTGCCACTTCATTTCTGGCAATGACCATTCAATTGTGGACGTTCAGCCTTCTTCGGAATTCTCTTATATCGGCATGTTCCCGCGCCACATTAAGACCACTCGGTGGAGGTTTATGTGACTCAGGACAACTCTTTATTTCAGGCGTCTAGAACAAAGGGAATTCACAGAGGTTGATGATCACTTATTAAAGTCCCGTTTCTCTATAAAGCCCAATGATGACACTTCTACATCTGAGGGCAAAGAGCTCGTGCAGCATGATATTCTCATTTCAGCCACGCCGCCTGCAGTTTCTTCCTTGCAGAAAAAGCTTTCCCAGTGTACTTCTTTAAAATGCTGCAAAATAGTGGGACCGAAGATTTTGGTTTAGGGTTAACTTTAAACGGGCATAGGTACAGGCATGTGGGCATGTTTAGAGACAGTGTTCGAGTTCAGGTTAGAGTGACGGCTGCGTGAGGATTCGGGTTATGGTAAGGTTGTGGATGAAATGTAGGGTGAGTGTGAGGTTTTAGGTAAGAGTGCTTAAGGATGAAAGAACCTATTGTCTCATTTAGGCTTATGGTAAACTTGACTGTTTAGGTATGGGTTAGGGTTAATATTTATGTGAGGGTTAGAAAGTGTGCGAGGTTAAGAGTTGGGGTCAGGCTTGCGGCTTGTGTGTTGCATCCGTTTTGGTTGTGGATAAGTTTAGCTCTCTGTCTAGTTTAAGGGATTGGATTACATTAACGGTGATATGGAGGCTTGGATTGAAGGTGATGGATAGAGTTAAGTTAGGTTCAGGCGAAGGGTGACGGTTAGGAGTAAGGTTAGTTGTAGGGGGAGCTGCATGTTCACATCAGATTTGGGGTTAGGATTAGGCTTAGCCTTAGGGTAGACATATGGTTAGGGTTAGGGCTTGGTTTAGGGTGAGCCTTAGGTTAGGGTTCAGTTTAAGTTTAGGAGTATACAGAATTAGACCTAGGCTTAGGGTTACACCTCTTTTTAGGTTTAGACCTAGGGCTAGGTTTTGACCTAGGTTAGGGTTAGGATTAGGGTTGGTTTTAGGATAGGATTTAGGTTTGAGGTTTCATTTAAGTGTTGGATTATTGGAAGTACATCTGCTCTCCCTGGTTTTCCTTCACGATCACAATGTTTCTGAGATTCATGGTTTAAGGAAAATCTTGCTTCTTGCCGGTTTTAAGGCAAAAAGGCGCCACCGGCAGTTTTTTTTTCCGTCAACCTTACGCTCGCTCTTTGAGAATCTTGGGTCTTTGGGAAAGCCGTGAGTCCAGCAAGATTTTTCAGTTCAAGTGTGCCCCAAGCAGTGGGTTCTAGCTCTGAGCAATACAGCCCGTGGAATTCCTGAGAATCTGGAACCTGCTATGAAGTTCAGCCTGCATTTTATTCACACGGAAGAAGCTCCTTCGAGGTTCCCATGCCTCTGTACACTGATGCTTCCAGCAACGTCATGTCTCACAGGTCTACAGTGCTTCTCTGAGTTTCACTGGTCTAGGGTAAAGGGTGAAGCGCCTGGGTTCCCGTGCTTCACTACTGTATGGCCTCAAGATGATGTTTGTAGGCACAGCGGCAAATCCATCGGTGGCAATTCTCTCATATTGTCATTGCGATGGGAAGATACCTTATTCGCTAGGAAATGTTTTACCATGGAAGACGGGTCACCACAGAGCTGTCTCTTGTGTTGAGACAAACTTTGCTGAATTTACCAGCCAGCAGTTGTGTGTCCTCCCTTTCTTTTAAGGTCGATGGAGACGCACGAGTGTAAGGAGAACGGTGAATGGTGGCCGTTCATAACCCAGGATCATCAGAAACCACAGAGTAAATTTTAGGAACGTAGACGTAGGACAGCGGAGAAAACTTCACTCAGGGACTTCAGTGAACTCTCCTTACAATGCTGAGGCCTGACACGCCTAGTGCCTGGGGGCAACCGGGCTCCTGCCCTAGGTAGTTTTGTTGAGCATGGCTCACTCAGGTGGTGCCTTTTCTCTCCCAGCAATATTGCTCCGTGAAATTCTGCCCATGATGAAAACTATTTGCCATGGGTATGTCTTTTCACATCATTGGCCGACTCTTCGAAGTACAAATGCTTTTCTAAACGGGTGCTGCCTCCCTGAGCTTTCCTTTGTCTTGGCTCAATTGATGCAGATTCCTGTGCTGAATAAGCCATGGACTAGCACAGGTGGGTGCTTGTCAGTATAGCCAGCACAAGCAGCAATTTCGTTTGTCAAGACCCACCTGGCTGGATCAAGGTTCCTTATTCCTGTGAAAACGATTTTTATCCAAATTCTAGAGGAGCACCAGTGTGCCTCTGGGAGCTACACCCAGGCCTGCTGAACAGAGGCTCCGGAGTTTTCATTTTCTGACTGAAATTCAACAAGGAATTTCATGGATCTAAGGAAACCGTGAATTGTGGACGTACCAGATTCTCACATCTTCATTGTCTAATGGAAGCTTAAGTTTCCCAGTCTGATCCGGCTGCCACTTCATTTCTGGCAATGACCATTCAATTGTGGACGTTCAGCCTTCTTCGGAGTCGTTCTGTGCCTGGAACACTTGTTTCCTCATAAAGGGAGACAATTGGTAGCAAACATCACTAAGGACATGGCATATATTTAGTCCCAGATATCACCACAGTTATTTTCTCAGACAAAGAGTTCACTAGCCATTTGGTGCCAACAGAGCACAGGGAGCAATGCAGAAGGAAACCTCACAGACCTGCCTCTGGACGGTAGTATGTCACTGAGCTCAGTATATTTGAAATCATGCACTGCACGCATGAATCTGGCTATGCCTGTAGGATGAGAATTACCATGATAACCTGTATTTCAAGAAGGAAAGTGGGTTCTATAGGATGACAATGAAATATTAGAGTCACTTTAATATTTGTTCTGCAAACAGAGAATACTAGTTCCTCCTTTCAAGTGGGCAGTGAGGAGAAAATTTAGGTTAAGGAAAAGAAAAACTCTCCATGGAGACCTGATTCCAACAGGAAATCCTCCCTATCCTTCATCTGTGTCTGTCTAGGGCTGGGTGTCTGTGCTCAGTGGGTCCTGTGTGCCCCCTGCTGCCCAGTGTTTTCCCTGTAGGGGAGGCTTATGTCTGGGCTCACACTGACTTCCCCTCACTGTGCTCCTTGCACAGTAATACATGGCCGTGTCCTCAGCAGTCACGGAGCTCAGCTGCAGGGAGAACTGGTTCTTGCATGTGTCTGGGTTGATGACTAGACGATCTTTTAGAGATGGCGCATATTCTCTGTACCATTTTGAGCTGTAGTAGGAAGTCCTTCCCATCCATTCAAGGCCGCTTCCAGAGTGCTGCCTGATCCAATCCCAAGTAGCACTGGTACTGGAAACAGAGTCCCCCGTGATGGTGCAGGTGAGAGTGATGGTCTGTGAAGGTCTAACCATCTGAGGACCAGACTCCTGAAGCTGCACCTGCGCCAAGCCACCTGGAGACATAGGAAATAAACATAAAACACCCTACCTCTGTGAATATGCCTTGTAGGATTCCATTTTCCCCCAACACTGACCTGATGGGAGACACAGCACTATGAGGAGAAGGAGGAAGGAAGCAGACATTTTGGAGCAAGGTCACCCTTATTCAGCAGTCACTTGAGTCCCTGGTGGGGAGACAGCATTTAAACAGGAAATCACATTAGTGATTTGCCTATGAACACCATTGGCTGGATAAGGTCTGGAGACTGTGAACAGTCCACGGGCACATAGGTCCTGCTGCTCCAAAAGGAGTTTTCTCCAAGACTGGCTCCTGCCGCATGCTGGACCAAGGCAGCTTGCAGACATGGAGGTTATCAGATGCCTAAGCAGAGGCTCAGTTTCACATCTTGCCAGATCGAAGTGTGTGCTCGCTGAAATTAATCAGAGTCCTGGTGTATCTGTGTTCTTTGATATGAACACTTCACATTTTCATTCACTTATTCTTTCTGTTGTTCATTGTGAGCTCTGAGAGCTATTCACACACCAGGAACTTTTCTCCACTGAGGAAAAAAAATCATTGAATCAAGCAAGCAAGTCAACAAGCAAGCAAAGAAATATTTGCCTCAAAAACCTAACCCTCTCTCCTTGAGTCTTTTCTGCCTCATAGAGACCCTGTATGGTTGAACAGAACTTCTCTGTGGGATTCTTGGTACAGTTTGACAGTTCATAAATGTACCCTGGGTCTGATAACCTCCTATTTCTGCAAGGACTAACTAGTGATTTTAAATCATCGAGCTTTCATTTAATAACCAGATACATAACCTCAAACTGTCACTTGCCTCTTCATATCTCCTCCCTAAGGTGTCTAATATATTACAGGGCATTATGATGTCACATTCAGGATGAAGGAGCCCATGAAAACAGCCATGGGTCAGAGTTTTCGCTCACATTACATACAAGTGAAGCTGGGCGATGGGTAAAGAAAGCTGGAGAATACTTTGATGGACTTTGAATGATGGTGGTTTTGGAGAAGAATTTTGAAAATACCATGGGGTACTATAAAAATAAATTGATCTTAGAGGGAGTACAGGCACGGAATTTCCTAGAAGTAAGGATACGGATGGTAGCACTTCACCTCACACACGTTGGTCATGCTATGAGGAGAGGGCAGTACCTGGATAAAAAGACTACATGCTCAGTAAAGTCGAGGGTCAGTGAAAAACGGGGACCTCCCTAATGACATGGATTGATGCAACAGATGTAGCCATGAGACCAAGCATAACCAGTGTGATGATGGCGCAGCATCAGACCGTGCTCTGTTCTGCAGAAGGTTGGTATCAGTTGGAACAGATTCAAAGGTACCTGAAATAAGCAAAAATGTGTCAAAACACACAACAGTATTCTACACAGGCCCTGTTAGAATGATAGTTTGGGGAAGGGGGTTGGAAATGAATATGTAATGTCATGTTGAAAAACACACTGCACCAAGGGCTCAAGTAGAAAGAAAATATTTTGAAAATAATGACAGCAACATATATACAAATGTGCTTGACATAATAGATGGATGTATGGATTGTGATAAGAGCTGTAAGAGCTCAAAATAAAGTGATATTTTTTTAAAAAGAAGAACCAACTAATAAAAATTTTTTTAAAAAGAAATGTACTCATCAAAAGGAAATGTGTTCCAAGTTTCCAACCCAATTACTGCTGAGAAACAAAGGCAGGGGCTGGATGACAATGAAATGGGGAAGCTTTACTTGGAAAGTGGAAGGAATGATCCAAAAGGAGAATCCTCAAGATAAGATCCTGAAAAAAAAGGAATATAAAAAGAGAAGGAGAATTTTTTTAATTTATACTTTTAGGCATAAGGATCAGTAAGTAAATTTAGGGATTAATGGATATGTACCAGTTTCACAGGAACAATCATGGATATGCACAGGGTGGGGTTGTGATTATTGAAAAGACATGGCTTTTTGTACTTCTTGCTTCTAAATGTCTTTCCATTTCATCTGATGTCTTTCAAGCACATTTTGGATCCTTGGCCAAAGTCCTGTTTCATGGTGACCTGGAGGTTGGGAATGTCTTTCCTCTGCATGTGTGCCCAGCAGGTTTAGTCCTAAATGATAGTAGGACCCATTCTCAGAGGAAATGGGTCAACAAAGAGAGGGTATCAGGAAGTAAAATGCAGAATAAGTATCGGCAATACATAAGGTATGTATATTTCATAATCTTGTGTCAATATGTCATCTCCCAGGGGAGATTCCTTGGGGAAGTGTGAAATTTGCAGTGTTACACAGGGCCAAGGAGTTTGGGCAGTGGTCTCACATAGAATGTCCAATGACTTCATTGTTCTTATTCTGGAATCTGATTCTTCTTGGTTCCTTTATTGGTAATAAATTATTGGTAATAATTATTGGTGATAAATATTGGTAAAATTTCACCAAAGATTATTTACAACATTAATAAAAATAAAATTTCCTTAAGATGGTAAATCTATTGTCATATATTGTTGCTTATTTTCCTTTCCTCCCTTCCTCTCTCCCTCCTTCCCTCCCTCCTTCCCTCCCTCTCATCCTTCTTTCCTTCCTTCCTTTCAGGATGTAGCAGTGATTGATAGACAGCCTTGAGAAAGAATGTGCATACCATTTCCTCTTCCATCATTCCTGTCAAAGAGAAAACTGGGGTTTCTGTTAAAAATTAAAGAGTTTATTTGAGTAACAAAACAATCCAGGGAGTGGCAGTAGTATCTCTAAGGATCCAAAGTACTGATGTGAAAGGAAATTTTCAGAGAGTATACATACAGAGGGATCCGGGAAGTTACAAGAAAATTCTGATTGCTTGGCAATTTATAAAGTTTGAGTAATTTCACAATTATATATATATATAAGTGTGTATATATATTATATATAAATAGGTGTGCTCATAGGCTTCTTGAAGTATGACAATTTTGGAAAGTAATTACAAAAACACTACACATCATCAACAACAAAAATGAGGTCTGACCTATATCTTTGGCAGAAAGCATCTCCTTATGCTGACCACATAGTTCTTTTGAGCTCCTTCGCAGAATTCAAAAGAAACTCACAAACAATTAGTGGCAGATCAATTAAACACAATCACATGTGGGACTACAGGAGCAGGGAAAGGACCCTGACTGGGAGAGGTACACTACTGCCAAACTGAATAGCTTACAAAATTGGGGCAGAAATCTCTGATGTCCAAGTATGACTTAAGAGCATAGGACTCTAGCTCCCCAATATCCATCTAGGACATAACCAGGGAGTGTGTTCTTAACTGTGTCTCCCTGCACTGGCCAGGGTGCTCTCAGCAACCTTGCTCTGTCTGACACTCCTTACATTGCTTTACATTGCAAGTCAGGGACCAGAAATAACTCAGTAGAGGCTGACTATGTGGAGATAGAAGCTGAGTTTAGCTGAGTCTGAACTTAAAGTGTCAAACTGCTATTATTTTATGGTAGAAATATAAACTAGTTAGGGGAATTTTATACTTTGTTTAGCTGTAACTTTGCAAGAACTTCTCCATAGCCCTGACCCAGGTTAACCCCCTCTATCTTGTCTCACTGATTCTCCTGTGACTGTGTGTAGGCATGAGTTGTCATGGGTGCTAGCTAAGTCAAAGGCCTAATTTTTTCCTTAGTGTCATTTCTGTCCCTACTTGTTAAGATCTGGCACCTGTATACATGACCGGTCTCATCGATATTTAGGGCCCTAGCACTGAAAGCCCTGAAAAAAAGATCTTAGTTAAAGCAAATTGTTTTCACCATTTGTAGCTGTCATTCCAAGATTTGTGTCTGTGTGAAAAATTGTTTCACTCAGTCTGTGTACATGTGTGTATATGTGTTAGGCCAGGGTGACTAGAAAAAAAATGTAATGACACTCCTATAGGTATAAGAAAGAGCTTTATATCAAGGAGTGATTGTATATCAAACAAACATCCCAGTCCAGATCAAGTCCATTAGTCCAGTACTAGTCCAGGAATCCCTCGTCAAACTCACACAGCCACAAGCAACGATGCAGAGTGCAGGAAGCACAGCCTTGTGGGTGAAGAGTTCTGTGGTGGACGCATCTCCAGGGCTTTGGCAGGTCTCCCAGTGGCCCCTCAACAAGAAGGTGAAAACAGAGAGAGGAAGTTCCCAGGATGATCCTTGTGATAAGGCCACACCCACTAGGAGCTATCATCAGGCTTCCAAAATCCACCTCTTCATTTCTATATCTTCAATTTGACATGACATTGTGTGTGTGTGTGTGTGTGTGTAATCACTTCTAGTCAGGTGGCCACACAGCTGTGTTAAATATTACATGGCAAAGGTGAGTGAGTGCTTCCAGTGCCTCATCTGCTTGTTGAAGCATTTCAGTAGGCATTCCACTGCTCCCTGGACCTACTTTTTCACTGATGCTCTTAGTGCACCTTTACCTTTTTCTTGAGTGATCCTGGTTTTTGCTCAGATGGTTCCTCTTGAAGCAGTGTGGGAAACAGCTACCTGTCTTTTGCCCTTTGTTCTGTATCCTTGAACAGCGTTCTGCCATTTGTTTCAAAGTTCACTGTAAAGGTGAACTCTCATGTATTTTAGCCTAAAGACCTTTATTATAGACATTTAGAGTCTTTACCACTGGGAATGTTAACATTTTTTTAAAAACTACCAAAAGTCCCATGGAAGTTTATTTCCAATAATTTTGATAAAGCTGCCTCTGAAGCTCACCCTGGCTAAGAAGGTTCTGGAGTCCCCTGGTGGAGAAGCTGCATTTAAAGATGCCAGGTATTTGTATATGAGTGTCACTGTGAATGGTATACAATATGGGAACAGGGAACAGCTTGCTAAACTCATGGATCACAACTCCACAGGAAGGTTTCCCCAAGAGCTGGTTCCTGAAGCAAGTGGGATGCAGGCAAGTGAAAGACCAAGAAGGTTTCCAGGGCTCTCAATATTATGACACACATAATTTAATCTTTGACTCAAGGAGTGGATGCTGGGTTTGAACCCATAACCTGTGGTTAGTAACTTAATACTTAGTCCACTGCACCATGCAGCCTTTTTATAAACATCTGCTTCAGGGAACCTGTATTACAGGGTAGTGTGATGTCACTTTGAGGATCAATTGCCTCAAATGCCTGTGATATCTGTACAATGGGTAGGGACGACTGCTGAAAAGTCGATGACCAAAATTATGGTTTGGGGGAAGATATTGAAAGTATCAGTGACTGCAAGTAAGGAAACCTTACTTTATCGACTCGGCATCCCTGATATTCTCCTTCAGTCTTATTTTTGTTCCCCAAATGCAAAGGGTATTTAAAAGAATGTGATTGGAGTTCTCAAAAATGTTCGAAAAGGAAAACACTGACTTGAACATTAAATTACATTAAAATACACTGTCAGGAAATAGCTTTTTTTTTAAGATTTCTGATTTTATCAGTAATAAATCTGGTGTACATGTACAAGGGACCCTCAAAGTGGCAGATATACTTATATTTCTTTTTACATATATACTCATACTTTGAATATATTGAGCATATATTCAAATAATATATTACAAATATATTGAAATATTTTAAAAACATTTTATTAGGGACTCATACAACTCTTATCAAAATCCATATACACATCAATTGTGTAAAGCACATCTGTACATTCGTTGCCCTCATCATTTTCAATGCATTTGCTCTCCACTTAAGCCCTTTGCATCAGGTCCTTTGTTCCCCCTTCCTCCCCGCTTCCCCCTCTCCCCTCCTTTGTGAGCCATTGATAATTTATAAATTATTATTTTGTCATATCTTGCCCTGTCCTATGTCTCCCTTCACCTCGTTTTCTGTTGTCATCCCCCAGGGAGGAGGTCACATGTAGATCTTTGTAATCGGTTCCCTCTTTCCAACCCACTCACCCTCAATCCTCCCAGTATCGCCCCTCACATCCCTGGTCCTGAAGGTTTCAACTGCCCTTGATTCCCTGTGCCGCCAGCTCCTATCTGCACCAGTGTTCATACTCTGCTCTATCCAGACTTGCAAGGTAGAATTCAGATCATAATAGTTGGGGGGGAGGAAGCATTTAGGAACTGGAGGAAAGCTGTATTCTTCATCGGTGCTACATCCCACCCTGATGGACTCATCTCCTCCCCTAGACCCCTCTGCAAGGGGATCTCCAGTGTCCGACAAATGGGCTTTGGGTCTCCACTCTGCACTTCCCCCTTCATTCACTATGGTATGATTTTTTTCCCCTGATGATGCCTTATACCTGATCCCTTCGACACCTCGTGATCGCACAGGCTGGTGTGCTTCTTCCATGTTGGCTTTGTTGCTTGTGAGCTAGATGGCCATGTGTTTACCTTCAAGCTTTTAAGACCCCAGACACTATCTCTTTTGATAGCTGGGCACCATCAGCTTTCTTCACCACATTTGCTTATGCACCCATTTGTCCTCAGCGATCATATCATGAAATATTTTTATTTTATATAATGATATTTGTATTTATTTATTCACTTTAACATATATTTACTTATATTGATATTCACAGTAATTTTCATATTTAGATTCATATTTATGTTCACATATATGTTTAGATTCATATGTGTATTTAGATTTAGATTCATTTACATTGACATGCATATTCATATTCACACTCAAATTGTTATTCATGTTTATATTGTCAATTACATTTACACTAATATTCATGTTCTTATTTGTATTGATATTAATATCTGTACTTCCATACATATTCACATGTATATGTGTATTCATATTTAGGGCATGTTTGAGTCAAATTAATCTAGCAACCAATGATTACTGTTTTCCAGTGCAGTCATAGAGGTCTACCATTTTTACAGTTTGAACATTTTTTATAGCATATGATCTATTTCTTCTTTTTTAATTTTCAGTTGACATCTTGGACATCAGACTTTTTAAACTTAGATAGATAGTGTTCAGGGCCCAGGCCCAATCCCAACTACATGGAAAGCCACTGCTCCCCCCAGAAGAATTTACTTCAGAAGATAGCACAGAAGCTACAGGTCAGAGAGAGGGATATGTCTGATCAAAGCACATGGGAGCAATGAAGGGTGAGGAAGAGGGAGTGGAGAACATCCTGACCCACCAAGCCTTGAGGACTGATATCCTTGCTCAGAGTAGTCAATGCACAGAGAGAACCATATGGCCGGCCCCACTAGGAGACATGAAAACCCTCATGAACCCAAAGCCCTACAGGGGACAGCACTGGAGATACAGTGTGGGAGTGGCACCCGATCTGACCCCACCACAACAAGGCAAAACACTAAGGCCGTGCAATAGAACAGCAAGAGTACAGAGCAAGGAAGTTCCAAAGGAGTACCAAAAATAGACGTTGGGGCCAGGCCGTGGCACCCCATCAAACTCCACTGGAAAACACGCCTAAACGTCATCAAACAGACCTTGAACTATTATGTCTTTGTTTTGTTTTTGCTGCTGTTTTGTTTTCTTTTGTCACTTTGTCTTGCTCTGTCTTATTTTGTGTGCGTATTATTATCTCTGTAGGTCTATCTAGGTAAGATAGGCTAGATAAACAATCTGGAGGAGAAAACAACGTGACCGATGGTCCTGGGGGAGGGGGGGTCAAAGGAGAGGGGGAGGTTGGGGAAAGGAAATGGTGTTAATAAACCTGGGGACAAGGGTACAAGAAGGGATCCAAAATCAGTGGCAAGAAGCATGTGAGACGCCTGATAGGGATTGATCAAGGACAATGTAACTGAGTAGGATTACTGAATCCAAAATGGAGGCTGAGCATGATAGTGGGACAAGAGGAAAGTAAAAGGAAATAATGGAAAGAACTAGGAGGCAAAGGACATTTATAGAGGTCACAATGCAGGCATGTACATATGTAAATATATTTATATATGATGATGGGGGAATAAATCTATGTCCATATATTTATAAGTTTATATTAAGGTAGCCAATTGACATTGAACCTCCACTCAAGTACTCCCTCAGTGCAAGAACACTTTGTTCTATTAAACTAGCATTCCATAATGCTCACCTTCCTAATACTATCACTGAAGACATATGGGTGCATAATCAAATGTGGTGAAGAAAGCTGATGGCGCCCAGCTATCAAAAGATATAGCGTCTGGTTTCTTAAAGGCTTGAAAGTAAACAAGCAGTCATCTAGCTCAGAAGCAACAAAGCCCACATGGAAGAAGCCCACTAGACTGTGTGATCACGAGGTGTCAAAGGATCAGGGACCAGGCATCAAAGAACAAAAATTCATATCACTGTGAATGAGGGGAAGTACAGATTTGGGAGCCAAAGCCCATCTCTAGGCAACTGGACATGCCCCTACAGAAGGGTCTTGGGGAGAAAAAGAGTGCAGGGTGCAGTGTAGCAAATATGGAACACAAAACTTTCCTCTAGTTCTTAAATGCTTCCTCCCCCCACCACTATCATGATCCCAATTCTACCTTACAAATCCATCCCGACCAGATAATGTACACTGGTACAGACAGGAACTGGAAACGCATGGAATCCAGTTCAGAAGATCCCTTCAGGAACAGTGGAGTGAGTGGCGATACTGGAAGGGTTGAGGGAATTTGGGGATGTAAAGGGGGAACCGATTTCAAGGATCTATATATAACCTCCTCCCTAGGGGATGAACAAGAGAAAAGTGGGTGAAGGGCAACATCAGACAGTGTGAGATATGACAAAATAATAATAATTTATAAATTATCAAGGGTTCATGAGTGAGGCAGAAGTGGGAGGGAGGGGAAAATGAGAAGGTGATACAAAGGGCTCAAGTAGAAAGCAAATGTTTTGAGAATGATGATGGCAACAAATGTACAAATGTGCTTGACACAATGGATGGATGGATGGATGGATGGTTTGTGACAAGAGTTGTACGAGCCCCACCCCACCCCCGTAAATGATTTTTTAAAAATAAAGATAGGTAGTGTTTTTCTAGAAATATGTCCACTTATTATAAATTTTCAAATTCACTGTTGTGATCTTCATAGTTTTGGTTCTGTTGTGATATTGGCCTTTTCATTTCTTATTCTTTATATTTGCTTTTCTTATTCCTTTAAGTTTAATAAATTTACCAGTAGTTTGTCAAACTTTGTTAATATTTTTAAAGAATTAACTTGTCTTATTGATTATTTCCCTGTTTCCTTTTCATTTATTTCTTCTTTTTTTTTTGCTGCAAAAGATCTCTTTATTGTTTTTTTTTTAACAATTTATTGGGGCTCATACAATTCTTGTCACAGTTCATAGATATACATACATCAATTGTATAAAGCACATCTGTACAGTCTTTGCCTTAATCATTTTTTTCTCCTCTTTTCTTTTTTTACATTTTATTAGGGACTCATACAACTCTTATCACCATCCATACATATACATACATCAATTGTATAAAGCACATCCATACATTCCCTGCCCCAATCATTCTCAAGGCATTTGCTCTCCACTTAAGCCCCTTGCATCAGGTCCTCTTTTTTTTCCCCCTCCCTCCCCTTTCCCCCCTCCCTCATGTGCCCTTGGTAATTTATACATCGTTATTTTGTCATATCTTTTCCTGTCCAGAGTCTCCCTTCCCCCCTTCTCTGCTGTCCCTCTCCCAGGGAAGAGGTCACATGTGGATCCTTGTAATCAGTTCCCCCTTTCCAACCCACTCACCCTCCACTCTCCCAGCATCATCCCTCACACCCTTGGTCCTGAAGGTATCATCCACCCTGGATTCCCTGTACCTCCAGCCCTCATATGTACCAGTATACAGCCTCTGTCCTATCCAGCCCTGCAAGGTAGAATTCGGATCATGGTAGTTGGGGGGAGGAAGCATCCAGAATATGGGGGAAAGCTGTGCTCTTCATCGGTACTACCTCACACCCTAATTAACCCATCTCCTCTCCTAAACCCCTCTATGAGGGGATCTCCATTGGCCAACACTTGGGCCTTGGGTCTCCACTCTGCACTTCCCCTTTCATTTAATATGGTATATATATACATATATACATATACATATATACATATACACAGATATACACATACATACACACACTTACATCTTTTTTTTTTTTTGCATGATGCCTTATACCTGGTCCCTTTGGCACCTCGTGATCGCACTGGCCGTTGTGCTTCTTCCATGTGGGCTTTTTTGCTTCTGAGCTAGATGGCCGCTTGTTCACCTTCAAGCCTTTAAGACCCCAGACACTATCTCTTTTGATAGCCAGGCACCATCAGCTTTCTTCACCACATTTGCTTATGCACCCATTTGTCTTCAGCGATCCTATCATGGAGGTGTGCAGTCAATGATATGATTTTTTGTTCTTTGATGCCTGGTAACTGATCCCTTTGGGACCACTTGATCACACAGGCTGGTGTGTTCTTCCATGTGGACTTTGTTGCTTCTGAGCTAGATGGCCGCTTGTTTATCTTCACCTTTTCATTTATTTCTGCTCTATTCTTTAATATTTATTGTCTTCTGGTGACTGATGTTTTACTTAGCTCTTTTTTGTTCTAATTGTTGAAGGTTTGTGTTACCATGCTGACTTTTGCTTTATTTTTTGATATCTTCATATATTGTTCATAACGTGTGTTCTTAGTATTGCTTCTGAAGTATACTAAAGCTTTTGGTATGCTTATTTTTGTTTTTGTAAGGAATTTAAAATCTTAATCCCTACCATTTCCAAGTAATTTAATGCACAGAATTGCTCATTTTCCATGTTAGATTTTATTCTTTTATGTTCTTATTGTTCATATATAATTTAATAATGAGGTGAAGTAACATTTATTTGTAATATCACAATTTTTAAAAATGTATTAAAGCTAGCATTGTAGCCTAACGTATGGTTTATTCCGAAGAATGGTACATATGAACATGAGAAGAAGGTACATTGACGTTTTCCCAGATAGTATGTTTCCTACGTGTCTAAGAGGTCAGTAATTGTGGTATTTAGTTCTTCTGTTACTGTATTGATTTATTATCCAGTTGATATTTAGTGTTGTTCTGTCAAACCCAGTGTGGATGTATTTAACTCTATTACTGTAAAATTATGTAGTTCTATCTTTAAGTCTATAAGAGCTTGATTAATATATTTTGAGGGTCTGCCACTAAATTAATATATACTTATTACTATTTTTCATCTTGCTCTTTTGTTCCTTTTATCATATAATGCCCTTATTTGTCTCTCATTAAAGATTTGGTCCTATTTTATTATTAATTTGTATAGCCAGTAACACATTTTAAAATTGTAATTGATTAATATTGCTACCCTTGCTTTTTTAATTTCCATTTTCTTGATATATTTTCTTCTACCTTTGATTTTTAGATTATATTTGTCTTTGTGTCTTAATTGTGTTTCTTTTTTTTTTCACAGTTGAGCTTGCTTTATGGGTGGCATGCTGGCTGGGTTGTGGGGGCAGGGCAAAGACTCAGACTGAGCTTATCAAGGGACTGGGGCATGGCGTCCTAGCTGGTGCCAGGATGGGATCAACTCCTTCAGGACGGAGGGGCTATGAGAAGAAGCGGCAGAGAGAGCGAGGAGAGGTGGGGAAGGAGGGAGGGGTGACAAGGGTAAGACAAAGGGAAGGCAAGGAGGAGACAAAAAGCAGGGCCTGGCTGGGGCTGATGTACAAACCAGAGGTGCTCCGTCTGGTCAGCAGCAGGAGAGGCTCAAAGGGGAGCCTCCTGGGAAGTGTAGGCAGCCATGAGGGCCCGCTTCAGCTGCTCGTAGGTGACGAACATCACCACGTTCCAGGAACCCAGGCGGAGAAAGGAGGGCATGACCCCTTTGTAGAAGGCCCGGGGCCCCTCCTTCTGGAGCATGGTAAGGGCGCAGTTGCCAGCGCTGCTGTACTGGCCCAGGGCAGAGTTCATATATCTTGTCTTGACCACGTTGACGGGGAGGCGATAACGGTGGTGCAGAAGCCGGCCCCGAAGGCGGAAATGAAATGGCAAGGGAGGTCATCCGTCATGAGGTTGGCCTTTAGGAGGGAATCTTTGATGAGGTCATAGGTCACCAGTTCAGCACAGTTGACAATGGCATTCCGAGCCACATTGGGTGAGGTCCCTTTCCAGAGTCCCTGAAACCCTTCCTCCCGAGCAATGATCTTGTAGGCATCCACAGTGCTCTGGTATCTTGGGCTACCTCCAGCCGGGGCCTGACCTTGGAACCAGACCTTCACCACATCTGTGGGCTGGGCCACCACCACAGCCAGGGCACCAGTGGTGCTGCCTGCCAGGAGGCGGCTACCGATGCCGGCATGCTCAGAGCCCTTGGTGTAGAACTGCTTGACGGAGTCATAAAGGCCGATGCGAACAGAGGCGAAGCTCATCTGGCGCTGGAGGCCGGCGACCAGCCCGTTGTAGAGGTTGCGGGGGCCCTCTGTGCGCACCATGGTCAGGGTGGTGCCCAGCACGCCGCGGTACTGAGCGCTGGCTATGGCCCGCAATGGCCCTTGGCTTTCTCCTTGGATCTGCAGCCGGACTTTAGCGGTATCCAGGGGGAAGGTGATGAGATCCGCGATGCAGGCGGCTGTGCCAGCCCCCAGGAACTTCACCGTGGCGGTCGGGGGCACATCGGTAGCCTTGGACCCAACCATGATGCTGACTTCCTGCTACCTCCCAGTAATGAAGACGGGTGGAGAAGGGGAGGGCACCTTCAATCAGCAACGAGATGAGATAGAGGAACTCTGCCGGAATCCGGACTTGTAAGGTCTCAAGATGAGGCCTCCGAAGATCAAGCTTCTCTAAAGACGTCCCATTCTTCAAAGCCAACAGTGGCGATCAGGATCTGATCTCTTTGGTTTTCCATAGAAAATAGCTGAGATATGGAACACCTATTGGTCATACTATGTATCCGGGCTGCGGGGATAACACGAGATGCAGATGGCAGTGCGGTCGGCGGGGACACAATCGGAGATGAAGCCGTCGCGGTGCAGCAGATTTATGGATCAAGCAGATTTATGCTTTTCACTGCCTCTTGAGAGGTGCATTGAGTCCTTTTACATTCCATGTCATTATTGATGTGTATGCATTTATTGCTGTCATAATGCATTGCATTTCTGGGGTTTTTTTCCCCCTTTGTGGAGTTATTGAGTTTTTCCCCTCAAATTTTGTGCCCTGAGTTCATTTTTTTAAGTTTCTGTTAATTTTTTTCATTATTATTTTGTAAGACTCCATGCTTTGTTCTTGTTTTTCTTATGGATTAGCTTTATCTTTTCTTCTTCTTCATCCTTTCCATATTACTTGAGAATTTTGTTAATAATTATATGATTCCAGACAATAATATTGGCATAGAAAATATTTTCTAGATCATTCTAAGGGAAATTTATTGAATAAATATGCATTTTTGAGTATTTATTAGGATGAAAAGATTCAAGATACATCAGAGGGTGTGAAGAAAATTTCCACTCAGCATGAGAATATTTTTTTTTGCATTAACTATTTCTAACTTTGACAACAAATGGCCCTAGTTAGTTTCCTGGAGTGTAAACTGAGATCTCATCTATACTTATTATTCTGAAGTCTGCCTTTGGATCTCTGGTGACAGACAGACAAAGCCCATTCCAATGAAGAGAAGGCAAGTGCCAATGCAGGAAGTTTCCCAAGAGTCACTGTGCACGGTATCCCTAGAAAGGTGCTGACAAGGTGGGGAAACCACAGCTTCTGAGAGGAAATCATCACGACTTCATTGCCTGGCATCTGCTGAAAATGGCCTAAAGAACATTTTGAGAAATTAGTTTGCAATTTCCTCCCCTTGTGACATATTTACTATCCTTTGGAATCAAAGCTGTCCTTCCAATGAGTGCTCCCTTTATTGTGACTCCAATGAGTGATCTTACTAATGACTCCGCCCACCGGACAGGTCATTCCAGTTCACCTGTTCCCAGTGTCAGGAGTCTCTCTGTTTGGAACCCTTGTTTCTGCATACAGGGAGACAATGGGTAGCAAGCATCACGAAGGACATGTCACAAATTTAGCCCCAGAAGTCACCACAATTGTTTTCTCAGATATAGAGATCATTAGTCATTCACTGCACGATTCACTGACAACAGTGCACAGGGAGCAAAACAGAAGGAAACCTTCACAGACCTGACCCTGGGCGATAGTAGGTCACTGAGTACATTTGAAATCATGCATTGCATGCATGAATCTGGCATGCCTGTATTTTATTGTCAAAGGTTTTGAGTCATGGATAGGGTGAGAATTACCATGATAACCTGTTTTTCAAGAAGGAAACTGGTTTCTAAAGGAAGGCAATGAAATATTAGAGTAACTTTAATATTTGTACTGTGAACAGACAATGCTAGTTCCTCCTTTCAAGTTGGCAGTGAGGAGAAAATTTAGAGAGTAATAAATTCTACATTACAAATCTGACTAGATGAGAGGATGTGCATAGGCACAGATAGCAACTGGAAACACAGGGAATTCAGGACAGATGACACCTTCTGGACCAGTGGTGAGAGTGGTGATTCCTGAAGGGTGGAGAGAATGTGGGGTAGAAAGGGGGAACTGATTACAAGAATCTAGGTATAGCCTCCTCCCTGGGGGATTGACAGCAGAGAAAATGGTGGGGAGAGATGTCAGACAGTGTAATGTATGACAAAATAATAACAATAATTTATGAATGATGAAGGGTTAATGAGGTAGGGAGAGTGGGGAGGGAGGGGAAAATGAACAGCAGATACTAAGGGCTCAAGTCGAAGGCAAATGTGAGAATGATGATGGCAACACATGTACATATGTTCTTGACACAATGGATGTATGTGTGGATTATGATAAGAATTGTACGAGCCCCCAGGAAAATGATTTAAAAAGAAAAACAAAAACTGTCCGTGGACATGCTGAGAGATGAAAGAGGGAAGGAACCCTGAGTCCTCCTTGTCATCCATCTCTGCCTGTCTAGTGCTGGGGATGTGTGCTCAGTGAGTCCTGTGTGCCCCCTGCTGCCCAGTGTCTTCCTTGCAGGGAAGTTTGTGTCTGGGCTCACACTGACTTCCCCTCACTGTGTTTCCCTTGCACTTAAAGTAATACACAGCTGTGTCCTCAGCAGTCACCGAGCTCAGCTGCAGGGAGAACTGATTCTTAGATGTGTCTCTAGTGATGGAGAGCCGGCTTTGGAGGGATGGGTCATAATTTGTACCGCCATTATAGCATATGAGTCCCATCCACTGCAGACCCTTCACTGAGGGCCAGCGGATCCAGTGCCAGCAGTAACCACTGCTTGTGATGGAGAAACCAAAGACAGTGCAGGTGAGTGACAGCTTCTGGGAGGGCTTCACCAGTACTGGACTCGACTCCTGAAGCTTCACCTGGGACAAGACGCCTGCAGAAAAAACAGATGGTCCACGTCAGTCACGTGAATTCACAACAATTCCCAAAGACCCAGGGCAGATATCTGAATCTCCACTTTGGGAACTGTTACCAGGCACAGGAGAACACACAGAAATAGCATCTTTAGACCACAGTTCTGCTTTCCCAAGAGACCTAGAGCCCTGTCTGTAGAGAACTGATAGCTTTCCCGCCCAAGGGTGAAATTTACCCTAGTGCCTGAAGAATGATTGCATGTGAGGGAGCCCTGTCCTTATAAACAGATAGTAATAGAGACCAGGCAACCTTTTTCCTCCTGAGCCCATGCTAGGGTAGCTCTTTGTTTGACCTCATATGCATGTTAGTCTACAGAGAGAGAGCACTTGACCTAAGTGGTGTGTATTAAAGATCAAAGGAAAACCAAGTATTTCTGAGCTCAGTGTTTTCTCCCTCCAGCCCCTCAACGTCTCTGCCCTGCCTTGGGCTCCTGTATGTCCTGTGCCCTAGAGAGTGGACAGACTATCATTTGTTGAAACATCAGGTGGACACCAGGGTATCGTCATCACCCACAGTCTCCAAACATCTTTTCTTTCCACTTCAACACTTCCATATCAACCTCCTCAAAGTCTTCAGGGGTTTTCTTTGGGCCACTGCCATCACCAACACCAGCACTCCTACAAACAACACATCTCAGGTTTTGATAACTAGGGCCAATCTCAGTGTAAATAAAGAGATCCAAGTGGCATAGGGCCTCAGGGAGGAGGTTTCCAACTGGGGAATGTGGGCCCCAGAAAAGAATAGTTTCAACTTTGTAACTTCTAACTGATGCAAGACTGAGATGACAGTCCCTTGGTTTGCCAGAGCACATGCAACATTAGGGCAAAACTAGTCAGGAGTTCAAGGATAAATACATAACAGAGAAGTGAGTGAAAATTTAAGTCACCAGGGGTACAGAATAAGAATAATGATATTTCAGGTTTTGAACAAAAAGACACCCACTTGAGACCCAACAAGCACCCTGAATTAAAATAAGGTCCATCCAGGCACTAGTCCTGATCCTGAGCAGGAGCTGGAAATAAAGGAGGGAAGGCGAGGGACGGATTAAACGGTAATCACCTGTAATACTTCAGCATCATTAATAAATCGATGTAATTTATACTCCAGGAGCCTTCCTTATTGGAATCTCCAGCCTTTGGTGAGTCCAGAAAATCAGGGGTTCTCAGCCTTCCTAAGGCCACGACTCTTTAATACAGTGTCTCATATTGTGGTGATGCCCAAACATAAAATTCTGTTCTTTTTAACATTTTATTAGGGGCCCATACAACTCTTATCACAATCCATACATACACATACATCAATTGTATAAAGCACATCGTTACAATCTTTGCCCTAATCATTTTCAAAGCATTTGCTCTCCACTTAAGCCCTTTGTATCAGGTCCTTTTTTTCCCCCTCCCTCCCCACTCCCCTCCCTCATGAGCCCTTGATAATTTATAGATTATTATTTTGTCATATCTTGCCCTGTCCTATTTCTCCCTTCCCCCCTTTCTCTGCTGTCCGTCTCCCAGGGAGGAGGTCACATGTAGATCCTTATAATCGGTTCCCCCTTTCCAACCCACTCACCCTCTACTCTCCCAGTATTGCCCCTCACACCCCGGTCCTGAAGGTATCATCCACCCTGGATTCCCTGTGCCTCCAACTCCTATATGCACCAGTGTACAACCTCTGCTCTATCCAGTCTTGCAAGGTAGAATTCGGATCATGGTAGTTTGGGGGAGGAAGCATCCAGGAACTGGGGGAAAGCTGTATTCTTCATCGGTACCATATCACACCCTGACTGACTCATCTCCTCCCCTAAACCCCTCTGTGAGGGGATCTCCAGTGGCCAACAAATGGGCTTTGGGTCTCCACTCTGCACTTCCCCCTTCATTCACTATGATATATTGGATGATGTCTGCCTTATACCTGGTCCCTTTGGCATCTCGTGATCACACAGGTTGGTGTGCTTCTTCCACGTGGGCTTTGTTGCTTCTGAGCCAGATGGCCGCTTGTTCACCTTCAAGCCTTTAAGACCCCAGACACTATCTCTTTTGATAGCGGGCACCATCAGCTTTCTTCACCACATTTGCTTATGCACCTGTTTGTCTTCGGCGATGGTGTCATGGAGGTGTGAAGCCAATGATATGATTTTTTGTCCTTTGATGCCTGAAAACTGATCCCTCATAAAATTATTTTCATTGCTACTTCATAACTATCATTTTGCTACTGTTATGCATCAGGAGAAACATGTGAAATGGTCGTTCCACCCCTAAAGGGGTCGCGACCCACAGGTTGAGAACTACTGTTCCACATGAAGGCAGAATAAACCCGGGTTGGATTGGGTGAAGTTGCTGTGGGAGGTGTTCTTAGGAAACACTTGGCACCTCTGGGAACGCCTTGCACACACAGACACACATGCACACAGGTGAACACATGAAAATATTAGCAAACAAGAACCTAAAATGTACGCAGAGAGAATTCAAAAGCCAAGTGAAGTAAGAGACCATGTACAATATTTAACTTACAATAAGAGCTCACCCAAAAACCCAGAGCTTAGCATCGTGATCTGCGTGTTCGTTGCATTTATAAAATGTAATACTTGGTGACACTTTTTTTCCAGTTAATCTCATTTATCAAACAAGGTTTTTTCAACAGTAAATAAACTCTTGTCAAACTTCATTGTTCATTGTTCAACCATAACCACCCTTAAATATTATAAATGATCTCTCTCTCTCTCACCTCTCTCTCTCTCTTCCTCCTTTCAGTGTAGACTGGTTAAATTTTTTCATGTTTGTAATTTTTGAATACTAAGAGGGCACTACAGCATCACCCCAGGGCATAATTACCAATGAAAGCAAATTAATTAATTATAAAGATTGTTTAGCTTAATTATGTCTCCTTAATTATGTGTGTCTTATTTGGAGATAAATAGAATGAATGGGATTAACAATGAATGGTAATTTTTTTATCACCATTATTTGCAAAAATCTGCCTGGGCACACAGACAAGACAGTAAGGCGAACATCAGCTTGAGAAGTGATGTCCACTGGCTGGAGAGTACATCGTCAGAGGACCATACTGGGGATACATGGTGTGGAGTGAGCCTGGTCTGACCCCCACCTCCCTCCACAGTGGGGTGGACCAATAAGGGAACAGAACAGGTCAGCAATGGGAGCCAAGCCAAGCCATAAAGCCCCTGAGGAGCCACAAAAGTAGACTTCAGGCTAGGAGGAGAAGTTCCCTAAACTCCCCAGGACCGGCGGGGAGAGAGTCATAAAGGTCAGCAGACAGATCTGGGATTATGTATGTTTTTAGGGTTGGGTTTGTTTGTTTTTTGCTAGTTTTTCCACCCTTTATAATTCAATCTATTCTTTCTGTTTTGTTTTGGCTTTTGTTGTTTTGCCTACCCATATAGGCAATGGTTTTGGAGGGCCTTGGTTCTGGAGTGTGGGGGAAGGGAGTGCTTATCAAACAATTCCATAGGTAAAGGAACAATTAGGAAATTAAATCAATAATGAGGAGGACTTAGAGATTCTGGGGGTGTTGGAGCAATAGCAATTTAGCTAAGAGGCATTACTAAGAGGCAGAAAAGGCGTGAGTGTGATGGTAGAACAGGGGGAATGTAAAACAAAATACAGAAAAGATCTAGGAAGCAAAACTATGGATAGAGGTATAAACATAAGGGTGTACATATATAAATATATTAATTCATAAAATAGAGATATTGACTTATGTACATATAATTGTATGGCCATACATTGAGGAAGTGGATGGACTATGGGCTTCTGCTCCAGCCCGCCCTGAACACCAGATCAGTTTGTTCTAACAACATGGCATTTTACTGTATTGTTATTTAAGTTCAAGTTAATTGGGTACAAACATAACAATGGTTGAGAGACAACAATTAATAACACATTCTATGAGTCCAGTAATATTCTGATACCAGGGTCAGATAATGATACTTCAAGAAAATGTAGACCAATATTGATAATGGAGCTACAAGAAAATTTTTTTTAATATTAAGAACTGAGGCAGACAACATTTAATATGTTGTCTGACTCAGTTCCCAAATAACTTGAACTTAAATAACAATACAATAAAATGGTATTTATTCATAACTGCCAGAATCTGCACCTTTAAAAATCTTACAATTTGGCTAGAAGTGTCTCATGGAATTTTATTTATTTTATTAAATATTTTATTGGGGGCCCTTACACCTCTTATCACAATTCATGTAGTCATCCATTGTTTCAAGCAGATTTGTACAGGAATTAACAAGACTAACAATAGCATTGACCACACATGCTAATGATCCTCAGAAATCAGGATGGTGACATGTTGTCTCATGTACTTTGAATATGTTATCAGGAGAGATCCATCTTGGGAAAATGATATCATGCCTGGTAAAGTAAAAGGCAAATGAATAGAGGAAGAGCCTTGTGTGGATCATTGGCTGCAGCAATGGGCTCAAACATAAAATCCACCGTGAGATGGAGCAGGACTTGGGAGTGTTTCATCCGATTGTACCTAGGTTCTCTGTGAGCTGGAACCTACTTGAGGGCAACTAACAACAACAACACACTGTCCTCTTTGTCCAAGACTCTCCTGTTTCCATTCTTCCCCCTGAGCTAAATCCTGTCCTTGATCTTACTTACATGACTGGTTCACCTAGCAAGGGGTGAGTTCACTTCTGGACATGAAAGTGACCAAAAGCAATTCCTTGAGGGTCTTTTTTGTGAGTCTGAGTTTGGGTCCCCATTTTTCTCCCACTCTCTCCAGGATATTCTAAAGGGATTACTTTTGGAGCACTTGGTAGCAGTGGCTATGCACATCCCGTTCTGCTGATCAATCACTAATTTTTGGTGAGCAACCCACTGGAAAGTGGCTTGTATAACTAAGAAACCGTTTGGACTCTAGTTGCATGCTATTGTGGGTGGCTCTACAATGAATGAACAAACCCCTGTTTGTGAAGAAGGTAGAAGTTGGGCTGCTAACTTTAAGACTAGCAGTTTGGAACCACCTATAACACCACAGGAGAAAGAGTGAGCGTTCTACTCCAGCAAACGTTTTCATTCTTGGAAACTCACCAGGGAAGTTCCCCCTTGTCCTATAGTATCTATGTGAGTCTGCATTGACTCGATGACAATGAGGTTTTTATGGTGGAGGTTGGGGAAAGGGAAGTTAATGATTTATCCACAGAAACAGGAAACCTCACATGAAAACAGGTGTAGTAGCTACATAGTTTCATTTCAACTTGGGAAATAAGTCTAGGGGTAGAGGGTAGCCTGTCAATCAGATCACAGCTTGATGATGCCTCCTGGTGGGCATGACCTTCTCATGTAGATTCTGGGAATTTCTACTCTTTTTCCCTGGAGCTGTGCTACCCTCTCTTTCTGCTTCACCTTCCTGCTCTTGAGTAACTTGGAGAGCTAGAAGAGCCACACGAGACCCATGCCAGCACTAAAAGCTTCTACCACCATTGGATACACAAAACTTTTCACCCACTGGCCTGCGGTCTTCCTGCATTCGTCATCATTCCATGTGCTGTGTGAGTCTGAAGGGGAAATTTTGGACTACTATCAGATATATGGGCTAATACTGGATGTTTAGAGCTGATCTGGATTGGGATAAAATGTTTTCTTGTTATCTATTAGTCATTGATGTAAATCTCTTTCTTGCACATATTTGAATGACCGTGAATTTGTTTCTCTAGTCTACCCAGTATAACACAGCAAGTATTTCCAGAGAAGTCACCCTTTAGTTGCAAAACCTAGGCTAAGTTTTCCCAGATCTAAGGATAAGGTGGCTCCAGCAGAACTGGGAACATAAACCAGTTTAATTCAGAAAATATTGCCTGATAAGTGATGTTTGTGGATTCGTGATAAAGTCAGGTAAAAGTTTTCTGTACAGCCTGGGGAACTATCTGACCATATTGGGAAACATAACCGAGTGTTACAAATCAACTTTCTCTATTTTCAGCCAGGAACTTTGGAATCTGACTTGAACTTTCATAAAGGAATTCCCAAGTATAACAGGCATGAAAGAAGCACAATCTTTCTGGATGCAAGTTAATCGGGAAATAGTTCACTTTGATCTTTCCCAAAAACACTTATTCTGAGAGTCTCAGCAGCCAAGAGTTACCTGCAGGTAGGAAATTTAAATTTCAGATCACTCAACTTGGAAAAGTCTTCCCCACTGTCCATAACGACCTCTTGGACTGATAGAAACTTGAATGAGTGATACATTAAATTAGCAGAGTGCACGAATCATGATAAGCATCATAGAAGAACATAACTCTCATGTTTAACTATCCCCAAAGCTTCCCGGTGAAATCAAACAAGAAGATAGTATAAATTCCAGCTCTATGGACATTACGTTTAACAACCATTCTCCCATCTACGTTCCTCCATTCTCTTTTCACTGCTCCTGATGAAGGTTTATTTTTAAATTTTGTTAAAATGACACATAACTTACCTAGACGTGCATGCCATTAGGTACTTCTCTTTTCCCCAAAACCAGTCATACACGATAGTTCTTTAGGTCAAAGAATGGACCATCACTGTAAAGGTTAAGCAAGGACCCTAAGTTCTTGCTTCAGACCCATTAACACCTTGGCAGGATTGGATGGTTGGGTGTTTGGAGTTAGTTAGGAGGATGCACATCCGGGGAATCTGATCACAGGCTTACGCACCCAACGTACATTGTTGTATTTCACCCATGTCACCCATACACGCTCTCTGCTATGGGGGAAAGTACTGGAGCCTCGGCCATTGTTATCTGAGTCTCAGCCACTGCTGTGGGCCCTTTGGCGTGGACCGCCTCTCCCTGGCTCCTCCCCGAGCCCCGTCCCAGGCCCGCCATGCCCCGCCCACCCTTGCCAGGCACCTGTGTTGGTGCCTCAGCAGAAATGGGCGGGGCAAGAGCTGCCGTGAGAGGACTGAAGGCAGAGACCCTACTCCTCCCTGACCCCGCTAGCTCCTCCCCCTCCGGGTCACGCCCAGAAAGGGCCGGAAGTGGCGGTGTCTTATACTGAACTGCCGCTCACAGCGAGGATGCCGCTGTCTGGTGCTCTGCTTGCGGTGCCAGAGAAGCGCCCACAGCCTGAGCACCCTGTTGCCGGCGCTCCCAGGTGGGAGGCCCTGGGCTCCGGGACATGTGTGTGGGCGGAGGCTGTTTTAGTCCAGCTGACTAGGTTGCAAGCGCCCTTTCTCTCCCCCAGGAACCCTGCCAGCGCTTCTCTTGGTGAGAGGTGGGCGGGTGTCCCCAAGGCCGGTCCTATTTCCCTGCTTTCAGATTGGTTGTGGTTCATGGTGGGAGTCCCTGTTGGAGAAAGGGGATCCCGGCTGGGGTTTGGGGCTTCGGGGTTCCCTGATTCTCTCTTTGCGGGTCTCCTAACCCCCCTCCCTTGTTTCCTTCCGCACAGCGATGCCTCCTCCCGAGACTCCTTGTGCCTCCTCAGCTCAAAGGTGAGCCCGGGATCTTGTTCTGCTGACCTCTCTCTGGACCCGACCAGAGTCTGTTCTAGGCGCAAGATCTCTTGCTGGTCCGTGACAGAAACGTCTTCCCTGGCTTTAAAATATAGGTGGCCGCCCTTTCTTCTTACTGTTTGTTTTTATTTCTATCTATATATTACTAAGGTTTTTTAAATCATTCCCATTTCATTTCCTTTCTATTCTTTATTGTTTCTGTTGGGTTCAGTTTGTGAAGCACAAAAGGAGTGGATGCCTAGAGATGAAATAACATGCGAGTGTCTGTAAGGATGTCTGGGTGGGGTCGGGGTGGGTCGCTGGCGGAGTTGGGGAGGGTGAGGGGACTTGGGGAGTAAGAATGAAGGATTGAGGGGACTGAACACTACAACTGAAGGTGACTAATAAGTCTGCTTAAAGGCGATTTAATCATAGTGGGAAAATAGACGATGTGAAATCGATTGTGGTAGTGATTGTGGAATGCTTAAGTAGGCTGAATTGTGGGATTATGTGGGATATGTGGATTAAGTGCCCCAAAACGTGTTAAAAAGAAAGAAAGATGCTCTCCATCACAAAAGTAATCTAACTAAACTATGCACAGAAGAATCAAAAACCAAACTGAAACAAAGGAACCAAAAACAAGGTAATGCTAAGGTGTTCAACCTCTATTTGGGGGATGAAACTGGAAGTGACCCTGAAATGGGCCCTTGGCGTTTGAACGTTGTGAGGCTGAAGGACAATTTATTTGGGGCTGGTGTACTGGGCGTTGGCCCTGGGGCCCTTGGCCAAGGCGCCTCTGCCAGCTGTCCAGGCAGCAGCAGGCTCATGGTCACCAGGATGTCGCAGGCTGTGATGGTGGAGTAGTTTGGAATGTGCCAGTTGAGATGCCTGGTCGGCGATGTGCCCAAAGGTGTCTTTGATCAACGAGTGCACAACGCTCATGGCCCTGAACGAGATACTGGAGTCTGAGTGGACCTACTGGAGCATCTTGTGCACATAACACACAGTAGGTCTCCTTGCCGCTGCATTGGCATTTCTTGCTGTGCTCCCTTTGAGCCTTAGCTGCAGCCTCCTTGGGACTCCTCCCTGGAGCAGGCAGGGACTTAGCAGGGTCAGGTGGGTTGTTTGACTGGGACGGTACACCTGGTAAAGGTAATGTAGGTGTCCTAAGGCGAGCTGAGGGAGGACAGAAACCTCCCCTGGAGCAGAAATTGTTGAAGCTCACTGGATCTTGATTTTTAGTAGGAATTTAGACCATGAAAGAAGGACCTCTAGATCCCTCTGACCTGTTGGGTTTTCAGCAGGAAGTGTTGGAAAAGTTACCACAGGGATAACTGGCTTTTGGTGGCCAAGTGTTCATAGTGATGTCACTTTTTAATCCTTCAATGTCGGATGATTTGATCTAATCTTCCTTGTAAGATGGGGGTGGAGGGGTGAGGGGCAGGAGTAGAGGAGAGAAGGGAGGACAGGAGAGAGGAAGGAGGTGAGAGGGAATGATTGGAGCTGCCTCCACATTCCCTGATCGCCCCTAGCCTTGAACCCCGGGCAGCCACCTGCTGGAAAAGGTGTGTAGGCCAGCCACTGAGTGGGGACTTGTTTTTCTCGACACTACCTAGGTGGTCAATGAGGAGGTCCTGTTAGGAAAATGGGTTGGAGATGCTCACATTGTGCACTTGTGTGTCAGCATGCCGTTTGGATCCCTGGCCCGCTGTCGGCACTCTCCCACCCTGGGGTCCCCAGGCTTTCCCACCTGTCTCACAAACTTGAATAGTTGAGTTGGATCCCATTTTATTTTTGTAGATCTTATCATTGTTTCAAAATGTTTCACACACAAAAAAATCTATTTTCAATTTCATTATTTATGTGATTTTGGTGTGTACATAAGTGCATGTGTGTGTACCATACACATGTTTTTGTAGTATCCTTTTTTATAACGACTAAGGATGTTTACCAGTAGTTTTGTTAGGGCAAAATGTGTGCTACCTGCTAACTGCATATATAAATCTCCTAGTACTGCTTTTGCCCATTTTAGCCCTGCAGGCAGGCTGGCCGGCTCTCCCTGCTCTCTGGCAAACAGCATCACCTCCTCCTCCTCTTGTGTTTTAGAAGGGTATAGGTGTGTTTGAAAGATGGTCAGCATCTTAATATGTAAGGGTTAATGGTTTGGGAGTTGGAGATTAGCAGTTTATCATTAGGGATTTAAGTACCAAGTATTTTTGTGTGTTGAAATGTTGCCTAGAACATTTTAACATTTACTACCTATATATAGTATTTATGACCTATTTGGCAACTTTTAAAAAATTTAATAAATCTTTTTATTGGGGCTCATACAACCCTCATCACAATGCATAAATATTCGTTGCCCTCGTTATTCTCAAAATTCTCCTTCCACTTGGGTTCCTGGAATCAGCTCGTTTTCCTTTTTATCCCTTCCCTTCCCTCCCCGCTCTCCCCTCCCCCATGAACCCTTAATAGTTTATAAATTATTATGTTATCTTATACTTCCAGGCCTCTCCCCTCACCCACCTTCCCATTGCCCATCCCCCAGAGATTAGAGGAAGGTGATCACACAATGATGGTTTTTGTTCTAGGTGTCTGCCACCTGGTCCGTTCAACACCTTGTATTCGCTTAGGTTGCGCACTTCTCTGTGGGCTTTGTTGTTTCCGAGCTAGATGGCTGCTTGTTTGCCTTCAATTGGCAACTTTTTTACATGACATCTTCAATTTATGATGAATAAGGAATTTTCTTTTCTTCTTTTTGGAAGTCATTTTCTTCTTTTTATTAATTCCTTTTTTCTGATCAATCTAGCTAGTATCATTTTTAATATGAGTGGTGAAAATGGATATGTATGTTTATCCTGATTCTGCGGTGGGGTGAATTTTTTCTCTTTCTCTTACATGTGACATTTTCAAAGTTTTTTTTACAAGAATGTATATTAGCATATTGAGTTTTACCTATTTCATGTTAGATTTGTAGTTGTTTTTTTTAACATGAAAAGCTTTTTATTTTGTTTATTATTCATTCTGTGTCAATTTAGATAATTGACTTTTCCCCCATCACTAGGCATATTTGAGTGTTCATTTTCTTGTGTTAAATCAATTCTGGGATGAATTAGAATTAATCTTGATGCATGCTTATTTTAATATATTGTCTGACTCAGTTTCCTATTTTAAAAATAACTTTTTCATTCAGATCCATTATCAACACTCGTCTATAGTTTTCTTAAAATATCGTCATCTGACATGGGTATCAGGTTATTTCTTGTCTCATAGAAAATGTTACTAAGTGCTCTCTAAAAACTATTGTTATGTTGGAACCCAATAAGTTGAACTTAAGCAACAAAACAGTAAAAAAGTGCTTATTAATCTTATGTGAATACTCTAGCTGCCAGAATTTTTAGTTTTCATCTATCTTACAGTTAGGCTGGAAGTTTCTCAAGAAATTTTATTTTGATTCAATTGATTATAGACCTTCTAAGCATCCTGCAATCCAGTGAGTAATTATTGTAAGTCTCTTGCTCTGCTGGATCCTCTGAACTTCCAGCTGAACCCTCAGTGTACAGGACTGCATGATTTACAGTTTCCTAGACAGACAAATAGCTGCTCACCACTTAGTGAGTGTGTTGTTTTAGACTAGAGCCCATGTTCCTGAAAGTACTCTGCCACCCGGCATGCTGTGAGGCCCTTAGAGAACTGCCTTCAGCTCACCAAAAGAATGGACTAATGAGGGGTGGAAATGCCTCAGTGATTTTGTTGTCACCTTGTTTGTTCCAACTTTTTTTAACTGAAGAAACCTCTTCCCTTTTTTTCATGAGAGAAATAATATCTTTTGTAAACATAACACACTAATGTCTTTGTGTTTGCGCTGGGTGTATATTTGTGGTTTCTGAGACTGTTGTCATATCAGCTGTCATTGAGTCAGTGCCATCTCACTGGGACCCATTGCACAACAGAACAAAACATTGCACTCTCCTGTGCCATCCTCATAATTGAGGATGAACGCATGTTTTTAAAAAATTTATTTATTTTAACTCATTTTATCAGGGGCTTGTACAGCTTGTATTACAATCCATGCATATATCAATTGTGTTACACACATTTGTACATGTTGCTATCATCATTTTCAAAACATTTTCTTTCTACTTGAGCGCTGTATCAGCTCATTTTATTCTTCCCTCATGAAGCCCTGATAAATTATAATTTTTTATTGCTTTTTCGTGTCTTATACTGTCTGATGTCTCCCTTCACCCACTTTTCTGTTGTCCATCCCCCTGAGAAGGGGTTATATGTAGATCATTGTGTTCATTTCCCCTTTCACCCCTCACCTACCCCTTACTCTCCTGGTATTGCCACTCTGATTATTGGTCCTGATGGGTTTATCTGCCCTTGATTCCCTGTGTTTCTAGCTCTTTTCGGTACCCATGTGCATTCTCTGGTCTAGCCAGTTTCGTACAGTAGATTTGGGGTCATGATTGTGGGGTGGGGGAGCACTAAACAACTAGAGAAAAGTTGTATGTTTCATAGGTGTTATACTGAACCCTAACTGGCTCATCCTTGTGACCCATTCTGATAGGTTAGTTTATTGTGCCAACCTGGCTCATAGGAACATGGTATAAATAATGTTGCAGTTTGATTGGAGGGCAAAGAGATAAATGGCTAGGCAAACCGTGCCTCTCTCTCTCTTGCACTCTTCTCATCAGATCAGGGTGCGCCTGCTAGTTCTCTGCCACAACTTGTGAGCTACACTAAGTGTTGGCCTAACAACCTGTGGATCATGTCGCTAGAGCTTGAGGTTCCTTTGAGAAGTGCTTCATCATGTTGCTGATGTATGCATCACTTGAGCTTGGGACTGTTGGATCCTATCTTCTTGCTCTTTGTTGATGATCTGCCCTTTGTTTGCTGCCTGTGTCCAGACTGCCTGCATTGCCGTACATAAGACTCACCTGTCTGCTTCCTTGACCTTGGACCCAGTGGCCCTCATGAGTTGAAGGACTTCCAGTATATTAAATGTTTCACGGAAGTGAGTTGAACTGAGCACTCTGGACAGCTGTGTGAACAAATTAGCTGCTATATTCTTTTGTGCTTTATATGTCTATCCATTATATAGAATATATAATAATATATAATGATTATATATAATGGTTTTATATATAATGATTATATATTGTATATGTAATAGATGTATGTATGCACATATCTATATATATTCACAAGTGTCCTGGTTTTGTTTCTGTGTAACACACCCTTCTGTAAGGGGGTGTCCAATTGCCTACAGATGGACTTTGGGTCTCACTCCACACTACCCCTCTTTCAAATTGATAGGATTTTTTGTTCTGTGTCTCTGATGCCAGATACCTGATCCTATTGACACCTCATGATCACACAGGCTTGTGTGCTTCTTCCATGTGGACTTTGTAGCTTCTCAGTTTGATGGCTTTTAGGACCCCAGAAGCTATATCTTTTGATAGCCAGGCAGCATCAACTTTCTTCACCATATTTGCTTCTGCACCATTTTGTCTTAATCGATTGTGTCAGGAAGCTGAGCATCATGGAATGCCAGGTTATTAGAACAAAGTCTTCTTTCATTGAGAGAGTAATGGGGTAGAGGTCCAATGTCTATCTGCTACTTTTATACTTAAAATTTAAATATATTTACATAGATATGTTACCCTTTTGTCATATATATGTGTACATATGTAAATGACTGTATTTAGAACTCTATAAACGCCCTTTGTCTCCTACTTCTTTCCTCTATTTCCTTTTACTTTCCTCTTGTCCCACTATCATGTTTGGCCTTCATCAGTTTTCAGTAATTCCTCTCATTACATTGCCCTTGATCACGCCCTACCAGGCATCCTACACTCTCTTCAACGTCGATTTTAGATCACTTGTGCCCTTGACCCCAGGCTTACAGCCACTTCCTTTCCCCCACTTCCCTGTTTCCTTTATTCCCCCCCCCCCCCAGAACCATCAGCCCCATTGTTGTCTCCTCTGGTGTGTTTATCCTGCCAATCTTATCTAGATAGACATGCGGAGACAATAATAAGCACAGAAACAAGACAGAGCAAAATAACAACAACAACAAAAAAGGAAGCAACCACCGGGAAAAAAGAGAAAAGACTTAAGAATCATTCCAGGTTTGTTCGTTGATCATTAGGAGTATTTTACTGTTGGTTGAGTCTGATGTGGTACCATGCCTTGGCCACTCAGTCTGTTGTTTTGTATTTCCCGGGCACTTCATTGCTTTGCTCCTCTTGCTGCTCTGTTGCATGCCCTTAGAGTTTTGCCCCAGTGTGGTGAAGTCAGATCGAGCACATTTCCCACAGTGTGCCACAGTGTTGTCCCTCATAGCGCTGTGGGTCATTAAGGGATGCCGTGTCTTGTGATTGGGATGGCCCTATGGTCCTCTCTGTGCATTAGGCAATTTGAGCAGGAATATCATTCTTCGGGTTTGGTGAACCATTTGTCGCAGTCACTTTGTTAATCCATTTGGTAGTGGGATTCATGTTTTTCACTGCCCGTCATCTTTACCAAACAAAATATCCTTTTCGAGGAATGATCTTTTCTGATATATGTCCAAAGTATATAATATGAACTCTCACCATCCTTGCCTCTAAGTAGCACTCTGACATTACATCTTCCAAAACAGACTTGTTTGTCCTTTGCATGTCCATGGTATGTGGGACATTCTTGTCCAGAACTACAATTCTAATATATTCATTCTTCTTCAGCCTTCCTTTGTTCATCTTTCAAATGCACAAGAGTCAATTGACAATAGCCTGCTTTGGTCAGGTGAAACCAGTCCTCCAGGTAATATCTTTTCCTTTCAATACTCTAAAGAGGCATTGTTCAGCAGATTTATCTAATGCAATGATTGATCTCTTGACTGTTATACTTTCAGTATTCAGGATATTTGTTTGTTTGGTCTTTTTTCTATACACCAACCAATTTTTTTCTGGAAGGAGTTAAAATTTACTCAAGCTTTAGATTAAGAATTTTGATCAAGGAGGGGCTGTCGGAGCCAGCTCAGGAGTCAAACCGTCCTGAAAGAGGGGGAATGATTATTAGGGTAAAAAGAAGAGATTAAAAGTATTGGGAGGGCAACAGTGAATACTGAAGCTTCGGGTTTGTTTTACATACTCCTTTTATCCATGCAGAAACAACCCGGGGTTTATTATCTCATTGTTAAGTAAGCACATTTGCTACACATAGCAATTTTGTCTTCTGCCAAGGCAGACATCCCTGAGAAAATTAAACAACCTATCTTCCCAGACTTTGCATACTTTCTTGTTCTTTTTTTGTTGTTGTTGTTCTTGTTCTTAACAGTATGTTCAAAACGTAAAGTCACAGAAGAAATCAGCAAACACTGATACATAGTTCATGAGACTTATCAGCTGTTTCAAAGCTGAGTCTTAATGGCCTTCAACAGCCCCTGCTTTTTTATTTACTGAAGACGTCTTTACTCAAAACGTCAGCAGATCACTGTGTCTGTCTTAGGTTGTGAAGTCCTGAAATCGCCCTTACCCGTTATCAGTCACTGTCTGCAGGAGACTATGACCTGTCTTAGGTTGGAATACTCAGACTCGATTTTACCCGTCTGACTAACCAGCCTCTGCCTTATACTCCTGTTTGGGGAGGGAGTGAAGTATGCAGGTGTACTTCCTGTAATTTTGTTCCTAAAGCCAATAATTCAACCATAACCTTGTGCAGTATCATAGGGAGTATGCATAAGATAAACAATACACACACTCCCACTGTGACTAGAGAAAAAGCATGTGAGGTAGGCCTCTGAGATTTCCTAACGAAAGGAAAGAATCTTGAAAATGCTGGAGCCAATCCTCAGCAACCTTGTCGACATCAAAATAAAGAGACTTAGCATCTTTTATGGCTAATATTTCTTGATGGAGTTGTAATCAATCTAAAGACTCATTAGCATTGTGCCAAGTACCTTGAAGATGATTCTACACTTTAATCCAGCTATACTGACTGTTAGTGTACTATTTAGGTGTAACACAGATCCATGTATGTACAGCATGGCACTGTAGACTAGACCTGGCCTTAAGCCCCTGCACCTCGTCTCCTAAATACATGACCATGTCATAAAGAGCATTTACTTTTTGTTCTAACTTCCTGTCTATATCTTCTTGAGTACCCAAAACATTAGTCACATCTTTGGATAATTCATTTCCACAGTGGGCAGTTTGTAAGATTTGTGAAAGTACAATTGCTGCAGTAGTAGCAGTAGCAACTAAACTTAATATAGCTAAAATACTTGGTATAAGCAAACCTACAAAACACTTAAATCTGGTTGATGCTTTTTCAGTCTCTTCTAATACCTGTAACCCTCTTTCTGAATACCAAGGCCCAGTAATATTCACTGGCAGCATAACAAAAGAAGGTTGATATAAAATGGCGATGACAATACCTTCAGGGGACCAGGTAATACAATTAGACAAATTGCAGTTATTACAAGACCTGTTAAACTTAGAATCATCATGATCTATAGTAATATTCCCTGTCAAAAGTACATAAGGCGATGGTACGCAGGCAGTAACATTTCCCTGTGGTCTGGAGGTAGGGCCCATAAGCTTCATGTCCCCCTAAGCAGCCCCTATTTTCCACCACTGAGTTTGTGGAAAACCCAAGTCTGACCACCAAAGTCCTGCAGACAGCCCCTTTTCCGATTTGGCAGTGTTTTTTTTTTTTTGAGTATTGTCCTGGTTGACAGACCAATCGATGATATATCTCTCTTTTGTGACGTTATACCTGATGGGCTTGTCTGTGAGACATGATCTCCACAATATGGTTTTATTATTCTTTTGAATCTCTAGTCTACATGAGGAAAAAGACTGTGGAGTGGGTGGAATAACATTTCCTTCACTTTGTACAGGGAGGGCGTGAGTCATTAACCCACATCTTGATTTCCAGACCTTCCCAGACAGCAGGAAGTAAGAGTGGTGGATCAGAAACTTAAGCCTAGTACTTCTCACTGAGCCATGTCCCCAGAAGCACTCTGAGGCAAATTACCATCTGCATGGTTTGCAAACTGCACCAACCATTCAGGCAGCCCCCATGCTCCATCAGCATCCTGTGTAAAAACCCAAACATGCCCTCCTCCCCATATTAATAGCGGGTTGGGGCCATTCCTCCAGGCAAAACAAGCCAATGATATCTCTTCATAGGCTCTTTGAAGTTGGTGGAAGGGACACTAAAGGCAAATCTTTTACAATATTTTGGATCCAAGGGTGTGGTATAAAAACAATCTTTTAAATCTAAAATGATCTTATATGTATTGGCTGGAATAGCAGAGGGGGAAGGGAGCCCAGCCTGCAGGGCTCCCATAAGTTCCATAGTATCATTAACCCTCCTTTACTGTTTTTCCTTACAAAGCAGCTGCTATCGCAAGCCCCTGAGTAAAGAAAGGGTCAATGTCTGAGCATAGTCTGATATAATCGGACAGGTTGCCCTTTTTTCCAAAAGGTCTCAGCGCTGCCTGGCAGGCAGTATTTGCATTTTCAAAAGCCAATTGTTTCCATTCTGTGGCGGGAAGCACCTCGAAGGAAAGTGTATCTAATAAAGATTGAGTAAAAGAGGCAGTTGGGCCATATTGGGCACAAGCAACCTTGAGTTCTTTTAGCTGTTTGAAAGGAATAGGAGTAAGCCCTCTCCAATAGTTTGTGTTGTTTTTCATCAGATAACCTTATTTAGAGAGCTTGAACCCCATTCTCTGGGCAAAGATGATGGAAGATAAGTCATCCTTTTCCTTGATCCATCTCATTTACCTTTAAACTTCTGCATTCACGTTGGCTCTTGGCATCACCCATGTACCTACAACTAGACATCCTTTGAGTGTAGCGTGCATTCTTTTACAAAGGCTTTATCATTGCCATCCATAAAAACAAGAGCTTCAGAGAGGAGAAAATAAACATCCCTCTGGGCCTGTTTCCTAGTTAAGGATGTCTCTGCATTGACTAGTTCACCTCTAGGATTTGCTGTTCATGTCCCTCTGTTTCTTATTGTCCACTTTAAAAAGAAGTTTCACTGATTAGCGTACTCTGCTGTGCATATTACTATGGGCCTCTAATGGATTCCCCCAAGCTTAGTAATTTCTTAACACTCAATAAAGTATTTTATTCAAGGAGATGTGAGCTCATAAAGTTTGAAGAGCTCACATGGGTTGGAGTGAACACACGCAAGCAGGAAACTCACATAATGACATTTGTGTTTTAACAGTCATATTAACATACAAATGCCTACTATGAACAAATCAGCACATATACTAGAACTAACAAATCTTCATACAATACCCTCAGATTAATAAATATACATGCATTTACTTAAGAAAAAACCCACAAAGACACACTAAAATATACTAGAATTATAATAATAGAATCAATGCAGAACAGACTACAAGTTCTGTCACATAGTATAACATATTAAGGCACAGAGTAGTTCATGTGTACTAGCACATACAAAAAAACAGACAAAGTGCATACAAGAATATACACACTGAGCTACAAGAATGTGGAGGTGTTTGGCAGAGACATTTTCTCTGCAGGTAGAGGAAATAGGTACCTAATTTAACTAATCCTTCTTAGGCTCCTCTACATTTCTCCCCTGAGGGTCCCTGTTATCTGTGGGCTTGAGTGACCCCTGAGCCCCGCCCTCTCCCTGTATGGGTGTATGTGTCTGGGTTCCCATAGCCTTTCCCTCTGTGTGTGCCTGACTCAGAATTATGTGATCATAACTACAGCAGTCACAGTACTGATTGACAGAAAATCAGTCCCTGGGCATGTCTCTAGAGAAGGATATTCTGACAGAACTTGAAGGGAACCTGTGGGTGCCCTGTACAGAATAGGACGCTTATAGCCCATGCACAAGGGGACATAGGGCAGGAAGGGAGGTGAGGTCTGGGGAGGCATGTTGAGACTAAGCATAAAATGTGTCTTATCTCCCTTTTCCTACTCTTGTATCAATATGCACAACTGCTAAATTAAACAGCCTTTGGAGAAAAAAACTGACTCTCAAATTAGCCTGTGGTGGACAAGGACAGACAGGAGCTGTGAATGAATAAAATGAATGAACTCAGAGAAGAAAGTCTCCGTTTAGATGAATGGAGAGAGGTGACTTGATCTAGGATTGGGCTACTGGTGGTAAGTTCATGTAGTATGTTGTCTGGAAATATATATATATATATATATATATATATATATATATATATATATATATATATATATATATATATATATACATACACACACACACACATACAAAGATAATAAAGTGAGATCCTTTGCACAGCAGGGACTGTTATCCCGAGGAAGGAGGGAATACAGGAGGGTTATTGAAAGCAAGGGATAAAGTTTTTGATGAAGCCGATGATTTGAACAGAATTTGTCCTAGATGCACGAATTACCAATTACATGGGAAATTTGAGACAATTCAAGGGAAAAACGAAACAAGCTAAGTTTGAAATCATCCTATCATCAGAGGGAGATTGGGTGAGTGTTTCAGAAAGACGGGAGGAGATGCACTGATTCCCTGAGGGATGCTGAGAAGGAGAAGAATCCCCAGACACAACAGGAAGCCAGTAGTGAAGCTCCATTTGGACCTGCTCCTGGGTCTGAGTCCTGTGCTCTGCAGATCCTGAGGGATTCCTGCAGCATAACCTCTTCCACTAGGGTACATTCATGTCTGGGTTAACTCTGACTTCTCCTCACTGTGTGCGTTGGTCTGGGTAGACTAGAGAAACCAATCCATAGACACACGTATATTGTGTATAAGAGATTTAATATAAAGGGCAATTGTACATTTAGAAAGCATCATAACCCCAGTTAGGTCCAAGCCCATAAGTCCATTATTAGCCCATGTGTCGGATACCAATGTATAAATTCCTCTTCATACTTATGAAATACATGCAATGATCCAGAATGCAAGATGATCACAGGCCAGTGGGCAGAAAGTCTTTGGATCCAGTGGCATTGTAAGCTTTTCAGCGGAGACGGGTCTCTACATGGCTTCTCCAGAACCCAGGGCTGCATGGGGTAGGTCCATGTGGCTTCTATTCAGGGATGTCTCACAGAGAGTCACCCTTGTCAGTAGGGTGTCTCCCAGGGATTAGAGAGTCTCTCTTCCACCTCCAAGATGGAATACGGGATTTCCCAGAATTCTCAGAAGGCCATGCCCACGCAGAGTCTTCATTGGCTATGATCCAATTGACAGACTCCAACCCTTCCCTCTTTATCCTCTGAAGTCCCAAATTCACACCAGATTATGTAACTACCATACTGTGCATCTTTTGCACAGAAATACAAAACTGTGTCCTTGAAGTTCAGGTTGTCCATTTGAAGTTATAGTATGTCCTTACCATTGTCTTTGGAGATGGTGAATTGGCCCTTCGGAGAGTCCTACCAACACTATTCATGTATGAAACCCACTGCCGCCCCTTCTCTGGGGCTAGGCAGATCCAGTGTATATTATAAATACAGGCAATGAATGCAGAGACTGTACGGGAGAATATCAGAGAAGCCTCCGACTGCCTCAAGTCTCCCTCAGATGCCATAGCTCCACCTCACACTGGACACCTGCAAACACACAGACATCCTGATCCTGAAAATCATATTTACTGCCTCTCACTCATGCCCCCTCATGCACACTTTCTCTGCATCAAAGCATCTTTTGAAATTCCAAAAAGGAAAATTGAGCTCAATAGAGATTCCACTGTGACTTGATTTGTTCAGTCTTGAATGGGGGTACCTTGGAATTCCAGAGGTGGAGCAACTGTCCAAGAGCTTCAGAGTTGGGACTTGGATGGTTTTCCTCAGCAGGGGAGGGGTCTATTTGCATACCTTCTGCCTATATAGTCATAAGTAATGTTGAATGACTTCTAAGAGAGTCACTCCAAGAGTAGATAAGAATGTTCTAGATATCTTGGAAAGCCCTGCGTGTGGGGTTCATTATGCAGTGTGCTGCTAAATGCAAGGTCAGTCATTCTAAATCTCCAATGGCTCTGCAGGGGGAAGAATTCTCTACACACCCATGAAGATTTATAGACTCAGAAGCCTACAAGGGCAGCCCTATTCTATAGGGTTGTTAAGAGAAAGAATTGACTTAATGGAAATGTCAACCTACAGTTAGAGACAGTGCCTTGAAATGTGCCCTCCTCCTCTCCACCCCTTAAGTGTGGTGCTTATTCATTTCTTGATGCAGTTAAATAAATATTCCCCTAGAAATATATATTTAATCTGACACAAGCTTCCCTTGTCTAATTCTCTTTTAAATTATCTTTTGGAAAAGAAAATTCATATGCGAAAAGTAAAACCCTCCCCAGCCCCTTCTAGACCTTCCCTTAATTGTCCCCTTGAGCTGAATATGACAGCGGCTCCTGAGTCTCGCTCCTTCCCTGCAGGTTTGTCTTGCCTTGAATCAAGCTTGCCTTCCCTTCACAAATCTTTTGCACACCAAGAATTTTAAGGTACTGAGTTAAACTTAGAAGTTCTGTAGATGCTGAAGGTCTCTACATACCCAGAGAAGCCAATGCTGTCTGTGAATTTGCATAACACATCGGGACGTTTCCAGGGCATCTTCCAAAAACTAGAGGAAGTCTCCCATGCTTGAGGAGTTGATTGTGCTCTCCAAATCTAGGTATTATGCTTTACAATACTAATGCTTTCTTTTTTATTAAATACTTTTATTGGGGGCTCTTCGGGCTCTTATCACAATTCATGCATTCATCCATTGTCAAGCACATTTGTACATATGCTGCCATCATCATTTTCAAAGCGTTTGCTTTGTACTGGAGCCCTTGATATCAGTTCCTAATTTTCCCCTCCCTCTCCCACTCTCCCTCTTTCATGAACCTTGATAAATTATAAATTATGATTTTCATATTTTGCATTGTCTGCTGTCTCACTTCACCTACTTTTCTGCTGTTTGTCCCACTGGGAGGGAGTTCTATGTCAATCCTTGTGATTGATTTCCTCTTTCTACTCCCACCTTCCCATTACTCTCTTGATATCTCTATTCTCATTGTTGGTTCTGAGCGGTTTATCTGTCCTGGATTCCCTGTGTTGCGAGATCTTATCTGTAGCAGTGTAAATATTCTGGTCTACTAAGATTTATAAGGTAGGATTGAGGCCATGATAGTGGGGGGAGAAGCATTAAAGAACTAGAGAAAAGTTGTTTGTTTCATCGGTGCTGTAGTGCACCCTGACTGGCTCTTCTCTTTCTTGTGACCTTTCTGTAAGGGGATGCCCAATTGTCTATAGATGGGCTTTGGGTCTCCACTGCACACTCTTCTTCATTCACAAAGATATTATTTTGTTCTGGGTCTTTGATGTCTGATACATGATCACGTGTACACCTCATGATCATACAGGCTGGTGTGCAAAGAATGTACAGACGTGCTTTATACAATTGATGTATGTATATTTATGGATTGTGATAAGGGTTTTATGAGCCCCTAATAAAATGTAAAAAAAATAATTTGACAAATCCTGGTTAAAGGATATGTTTTTCTCAAGAGAATAATTACCTATTAAAATAATAAATATTGACAAAAATAATATACAACTGTCAATTATTTCAGAAATGGTAAAATCAAGTTTGGTTTGGTTTTCTCTTCACAGGAGATACTTGGGCTGGGATTCACACACATACAATTTCAACCTAAAGTAATTTGGAAAAAATAATTAGGATGGAGAGAAACTGATTGTGTTGAGTGAAGCACATGGAGGTCAGAATTTAACGGCATAGAGAGACTACCAGTCCTTCTGGGATTGATTTCAACTTGTCCCAAGTGTGATTTCTTTCTCCCCTGTCTTCTGAGGAAGAATATGGGCTTTTAATTTTTAGGATCTGCCCTCCAGGAAAATAAGAGGCATGCGAACCTAGTTGCTGAAGGTTCCTTGAAGTGCTCTTCCACATGGGTGAATTGGAAAACTCCAGACACAAGAGCAAAGAAACACTTGGCACCCCCTGCACCTGCTCCTGTGGCAAAGATTGTGTCCCATGTACCCTGAGCTCCCTCTGCTGCCCAATTAGGGTTGTGATGCTTGAGATGTTTGACCATTAAGCCTTCATTGTGTCTCCTAGTACGTTTCCTACATTTTACATGTCAGTGTCCTCAGGTTTCAGATTGTTAAAACACATGCAGCTGGTTGAGCTATAGTGGTTGCAATGCATCAATATGTGAAAACTGAGTTGTTGCTAAGACTCATCACAAGGCTTCTGTGCCACCTAACACAGGTCGTGTTTCCCAGAGCCTTTTAGATCTAGAAACATTGATATTTTCAGACCTGGAAGCTAGACATAGCACTTTGAGACATAGCACATAGCTTTCCCAACTCATGACTGGTCTGTAGCAGCTCTACCTGCACGATCACACCTAGGAATACGGGGGGAAATATAATTTAAAACCATTCTAAGATGAAAAGAACTGCTTTTGACATGAAGGTGCTTACAGGGTAGGACATTCATGTCACCAAGAAGAATCCAGAAGGGTGTCACCTCCACAGGCATCTCTGATTAACATGGTAAGGATGAAGGCCTAAGATACCTGACTTTCATGTGTGACTTGGAGCTCTGTTACCATATTTTACTGTAGGCGATCCACGTGTGCTATGCTTGTGGAAGCAGAAAGAGGATGGCTCTGAGTAGGAGCAGTAATGGCCTCTAGAGGGGATTTTCCTGACCTGTGTTCTGTGAGGTCAATCTCTACCCTTCATCATTTGCACTGACTGTGGACAAACAATTTCTTCCTGAAAACCATGGGTAGATTTGTAGAAATGCAGACAGTTGGCCTGAGGTGTGAGCCATAATGAAGGGAATTCCTGGGGATACTATTTTCCTAGGAATGTTCCACTTTCTCTCTGGGCAGCCCAGTTCTACCCTTAGGACAAGGGTAGCCCATGAGATGTGCAGGCTGTTGAGTTAAAGTGGAAGGTAAAATGATGAACATTTCTGAGCATCCACTTCAAAACAAAACACTTTTATTAGAACTTTCCCCCTTATATAATTCAATACTTCAACCATATCAAGAAGAGTTGTATAATCTTTACCACAGTCAATTATAGAACAATTTCTCCCCCTCTGTAATCATTATTCATGTAATATATTTCACATACTTGCAAAACTGTATGCAACAAAACTTTCACCGATTCAACGCCTTCTACATGTGTAATTCAGTGCCATTGAGTATTCTTTTCAGGTTGTACAACCATTATTTTTATCCCCCTGCATATTGTTTCACTGCAGTTAAACTTAATTTAATGCCCCCCTAAGCCAAATCTCTTCCCACTTCACACATGGTAACCATAGATCGTTTTCTTTCTTTCTTTCTTTCTTTCTTTCTTTCTTTCTTTCTTTCTTTCTTTCTTTCTTTCTTTCTTTCTTCTTTCTTTCTTTCTTTCTTTCTTTCTCTTTCTTTCCTTCCTCCCTCCCTCCCTTCTTTCCTTCCTTCCTTTTCTTTCTTTTCTTTCTTTCTTTCTTTCTTTCTTTCTTTCTTTCTTTCTTTCTTTCTTTCTTTCTTTTCCTGATATAACATTCACATTTCCATACTTAAAACACTTCTAAAAAAAAGTTGTATGCCCATTTTCAAAATAAGCTTAATGCTCCCTCCTGCTTCACAGATCCACTGATTACTCCTCCCCCTTCCATATAAACCATTGCCTCAGTTATGGTCTCTATTCATCCACTCCTTTATTCCAAACTTGGAGATAATAACAAAAACAATTAAAAACAAAGATATAATTAAACATAAAGAAAAATTATAATGACATAAAGATACAAATAAGAGTAGAGTACAAAACAAATAGAGAAGGTACCTACTTCGCTTTTCCTGTCCTGCTCTTTATCTGCCTCCATGGTTGCTGTGGTAGTTGTATAATCTGCTGTCAATTTGAGACTTAAGATGAAGGGATGGAGTTTAGTCTGTCAATCTGGGTGCAGTTTGATGACATCATTTGGAGGCACTGAGGAGAAAAATAGCTCGCTGGAGGCAGGACACAGTCTCATGCCCTGTGAGACATTCCTGTCAACAATGCACAAGGAGCTACGCTAGAGGCCTGGAGCTGAAGGAGCCACGTGGAGACTCTTAACAGCTTTGAGATGTTTCCACCCATCTCCACTGGATCCACAAGACTTTGCACCCACTGGCATGTGCTCTTCATGCATTCGGCATCATTGCATGTGTTGCATGAGTCTGAAGAATTTATAGTCTGGTGTCAGATATCTGGGCTAATATCAGACTTATGGACTTGAACTGGACTGGGCGGTTATGCCTTCTTAATGTACAATTTCTCTTTGATATAAAGTTCTCTCTTGTACACATATGAATGTCTGTGAATTTTTTTCCCTAGTCCACCCAGACTAACATAGTTGTGGAGTTTCACATGTTCACTTTGCAGGCACTAGGTAGAGGTGCCCATGGTATATGACAGGATTTAGCTAGATCCATCCTCTAGGTGATCATATTCTGGGTACAGGATCTTAACATGGCTCTGCTCAATACTTACCTTCATTGAAAAATTAATGAAGATAAGGGCATTACAGCAAAGTGGGGTGAAGAAAGCAGATGGTACCAGGGTATCAATTATCTGGGATCTAAATGGCTTGTCTTCAAGCAGCCATCTAAGTCAGGTGTCAAGGAAGTCCACAATGAAGAAGCACACCAGCATGTGTGACCCAAAGATAGTGACAATTCAAATGTGATGAAGGAAAAACCTTCAGAGCTCAAATTATGAACATCCCATTTGTCGAAGGGTAGGTGAACAGTGAGAACTCAAAAAAATCCATCTGAAGAATATTTAGTCATATTAAACCTCTGGCAGATCCCCTTGAAAAGCTTTACTCTCAGACAGAGATAACTGCGAACTTGATCACGGTGGATCAGACCATGGCATAATATGACAATTGGTCAGTTGACCTACCTCTCGATCCAACCTGTACTTGCTCTAAGGTAAAGCATTTCTCACTTGTTCCATGACAGGATTTTTTTTTTTTTGCTGAACTTTAAAATATTGATGGTAGTCTTTCCTTCTTTATTCTTCATTTTCATTTTTATCTTTATATTATTATTATTTTCTTCTTGCTGTTTTATTTTGGTTTTGTTTTTTGTTGTTTCTATTGGGTTTCAAAGTTTGTAAAGCACAGAAGGCGCGGATCCCTAGAGACAATAACTGATGCAATGGTCTATAGGGCCCTAGGGGAGTAGAGGAGTAGGAAGGGTGAGGAACTTTCGGGAGCAAACAATGAATGTGGGAGGGGGAGAGAACCAAAGAATTCATTATTATATATATGCATATATACATATAGTACAACATTTTAAACATCTATGTAAATGAATACTATTTTTAAAAAACATTTTATTAGGGACTCGGACAACTCTTATGACAATCCATACTTACATTAATTGTATAAAGCACATCTGTACATTCTTTGCCCTCATCATTTTCAAAGCTCCCTCCTCCCTCATGTTCCCTTGACAATTTATAAATTATTATTTTGTCATATCTTGCCCAGTTCAGAGTCTCCCTTCACCCCCTTTTCTTTTGTCTGTCCCCCAGGGAGGAGGTCACATGTAGAGCCTTGTAATCGGTTCCCTCTTTCCAACCTACTCACCCTCTACCCTGCCAGTATCACCCCTCACACCCTGGTCCTGAAGGTATCATCCTCCCTGGATTCCCTGTGCCTCCAGCTCCTATCTGCACCAGTGTACATCCTCTGCTCTATCCAGACTTGCAAGGTAGAATTTGGATCATGGTAGTGGGGTGGGGTGGGGTGGAGGGAGGGGTGGAAGCATTTATGAACTGGAGGAAAGCTGTATTCTTCATCAGTGCTATATCACACCCTGACTGACTCAAGTCCTCCCCTAGACCGCTCTGCAAGGGGATCTACAGTGGCCAAAAAATGAGCTTAGGGTCACCACTCTGCACTTTCCCCTTCATTCACTCTGGTAAGATTTTTTTTTTCTTATGATGCCTATACCTGATCCCTTGCACACCTCTTGATGACACAGGCTGGTGTGCTTCTTCCATGTGGGCTTTGTTGCTTCTGAGTTAGATAGCCATTTGCTTACCTTCAAGCCTTTAAGACCCCAGACACTATCTCTTTTGATAGCCGGCACCATCAGCTTTGTTCACCACATTTGCCTATGCACCTGTTTGTCCTCGGTGATTGTATCATGGAGGTATGCACCCAATTATATGATTTTTTTGTTCTTTGATGCCTGATATGTGAATATTATATACATCTATTTTTAAAACTATATAAAAACAAACAAAGCTTGACCAATGGTTACCATGGGTGAAGGTGAAATGGTTGTTGCTTAGGGGGAATTCAGTTTATATTATTGGTGATGGGATAATTTTGAAAAGGATATCAATAATGGTTGTAAACATGAAAAGTATCATCAAAGATACTCAATTGTACATATAACAGTGGTTGAATTGGAGAATGTTTTCCTGTGTACATTTTGCCAAAAATGTAATGATATGAACAAAAGGAAGAAAAAATTTAATCGATAGTGATGATGATTGTATGCCCCCCACTTTTTTTAAAAAAGAAGCATCTTTATTAATACAGTATTTATTTGTCTCTGTCAAACCTTGAGCCAATTATTTTCCCCAGGCTGTCCGGGGAGGTGCAGGGAAGGGAAATTTTGGGCAGAGAGACTTGGGACAGAGAAATGTGGGGGGTAGATATGGCTCCTTCACATGGTAAAAAGGATGAGGAAGGCCACCATCAGGCAGAAAAGCCCGAGGGCCTTCGAGAAGGCAAAGCCCAGGATGGCATAAGAGAAGAACGGCTGCTTCAGAGAAGGGTTCCTGGCATAAGCAAGGATGAGGCTCCCAAACCCAGTCCCAATGCGGGCTCCAGAGATGCCACTCCAACTGTGGCAGCCCCAATGAGCTTGGCTGCTGTGTCAATGTCCTTTGAGATATGCTGGTTTGGAAGCTGTGACTAGGGATCAATCAAGTCAGGGAATGTAGGGATGCCAAGCTGCTGAAGCGCTCTTCTGTCAGTATCTAGGATGTTTCTGCGCCACAGATGGGACACCTCATCAGCTGGGAGGCATTCCTGACCAAGGGATGAGTGGAGAAGAATTTGGCACTGGCAAAAAATTTTAGGGGATGAGAGGTAGTGGCAGGCAAGCTGCTCCTACTGCAGAGAAAATCAAGACAGGTATATGCCTCTTCTTGATATGATTGAATTATATCATGTGCATGAAATTCCAATAAAACTGTTTTAGAAAAGAAACAGAAGATCATCTGTTACTTACACAGACCCTCATTGAAGGGCTTTGGTTAACAGGCTCATGGCCCAGTGCCTGTCTTTGTGAATAACATTCTATTAGCACACAGCTATGCCCTTTTCTCTTTCCTGCTGTTGTTTTCACAATCAGTAAGGTTGAATAATTGTCTCCAAGTCTATATGACCAATGGAATAATCAATTATAGTTTTCAGAGGTCTTTTTGAAAAAAGAAATTTACTGACCCCTGATCTAGGGGAAGAATCTGGATGAAAAACACCAAGGCTTGATGAAAAACATAATTCTAAACTATGAAGATTGTTTGACAGGATATAATATTTTTTTAAAAATAACTGATAGATAAGTAAGAACTACCAATCCTAATGGGACAGTCATGACTTGCCTAGCTGTTAAATGAAAATTCAGTCATTCAGACCCACGAACTGCTGTGTGGGAGAATTTGTGGTGGAATAATCTCATAAGGAAATAAAGGCTTGGAAATCTTGTAGGAGCAGTTCTAGTCTGTCCTCTAGAATTACTATGACTTGGAACTGATCAATGTCAACAGAATTTTAGTTTGGGTGAAAGCAACTTTTTACAATATATTGTACTTGAATAAATGACACCACGTTTCAAACCACCAACTTTACAGCCATTAATTGAGGCCTTAACGGTTAGCACTCCACTGAGTCTTCCTGAAAGATATTCAGACTGTGGCAGTTACATGATCTCCTGTGAACCTGCGAAGGGGTGCAGTCTAGCCTGTCAATCAGGTCACGCCTTAATGACCTCATTTGGAGGTGCAAAGGAGATGAATAGCTCACTGAAGGCTAGATACACTCTCTCCCTGTGAGGCATTGTTGTTGACAAGCCACATGGAGCTATGCTAATGGCAGCCAGAACCTTGGAGCTGGAGGAGTCACGTGGAGGCCCACGCCAGCAGTAAGATGCTTCTAATGCCACTGGATTCACAAGACTTTCCACCCACTAACCCGTGATTTTCTTGCACCTGGCATTGTATCATGTATTGCATGAGTCTGAAGAGGAATTTACAGAATGGTATCAGACATATGGGCTAATATTGGCCTTATGGGTTTAATCTGCACTGGACTGGTGTGTTTTCTCAATATACCGTTGCTCTTTATATAAAGCTTTTTCCTATACACATAGGAGTGTCTATGAATTTGTTTCTCCAGTCCACCAGGACTAAAACACTGACCTTCTCAAAATACACGCTGATCACCCCTGGAAAATTTCTACTCCCTATGGGACAAGCTCATTTGGGTTGGTTGTTTTTCTCTCTATGAGAATGTTTTATTTTCTTACAATACAACTTTGAATTCACAGATATTAAGGGTAGGAACTGAATCATAAAAAGAAAACAAAACATAAATTCCCGTGTGAAATAGTGAGATGAAGAACCCTGGATCACAATAGAGATCCAGACTAGAAACTCCCTCTCCAAATGCACATGATCCAGAATCATTCCTTCTGTTCATGCCCTTACAGAGCCCTGCAACACAGCTCCCTCCCTGCATAGGAGGTTTGTGTCTGTACTCACTTTGACTTCTCTCTGTGTTTCTTCCCCACCATTATACATGGACGTGTGATTGACTTTTAGACTGTCCTTTCGCTGATACGGTGTGTTCTTGGCAATGTCTCTGGAGATGGTAAACCAGCTTTCATGGAATCTGTACAATATGTGATATCAACAGTACTAATAAGACACCCTGCAGGCCTGGAACTTGGCTCATACAGGTCATGGAAAAGTTACTAAATGTAAATCCAGAGTTTGCACATTAGAATCTCAAAAATGTCTTATGCTTCCTCAAGTTTCCTTCAGACTCAACCAGTTGCACATTGCAATTGCCATTTTCAAACAAAATATATGCCGGTCATGAAAACGATCACACATGTCAACTATGTGCAACTCATACCCACTCACACAAACTTGCTCTCAATAGCATTACTTATTAAAATAGCTGCCTGAAAAACCCAGCTTAGTACAGACTCCATGATGATTCTGTGTTCATACAAATTTCAGAACAGCGACTCTTGTAGATTATGGTACTGAGGATCTTCTCCTAGAACTGTTTTGTTGGGATTGGGGTGTTTTTTTTTTTATCAGCATAAGGAGGGCCTTTATTTGCATATGCTTCTCCTGGAGAGAATGAGCCTGATTCACAGATAAAGCAGTCACAAAACCCCATGCTTCAATCCCTGAGCGTTTCACCTCTGAGAGTTTCCCCAAGAAGAGGAAGAAACTGACATATTGGCAATGAGGCCTATTTTCCCAGGTGTATTAAATCAGAATAAGAGCTAAATTTGAGTAAATACATCATGAGACTATATCCAATGGACTATGTGCAGATTTGCATGTGAGTGGTAACTTTGTAATAAAGTTTAAAAGGGGTCAATCTGAGATGAGAATGTTGGCTGCTTCCTCATAGAACACATTCCCTTCCGTGACTTCTCCATTCTTCTAGAACAAGGCCTATTCTTTCAGGCCACAGAAAGTGATGAAGAAGATGGTTGAGGAGGGAGACACAAATTAAGTTTGAGAACAGCTTTGGGAATAAAGGCAGTAGTCCTCTCCTCTCAGGGACTTATATCTTTCTAAGATACTCAGAACAAAACCAAGAGCATTTAAATGGTCAGATACTCATTTTCTCTCTGCAATAGATTATGTAAAATTAGATATTCAAATATTTGAAGGTCAGCTAAATCTAGAAATCTCATTGAATTCAGCCAAAAATAGCTCCCATTCAATGTGTGCTGTAAATAGGAGTGGCTTTTGTAAGTCACTAAGAAGGAAGAACTTTTCTTTGACAACTACACTCCTACATCTACTCAAGAGTTATTCTAGTGTGGAAAGAGTACATGCAACACTAAAAAAATTACCTTTGACACAGGAAGACATGTAGTATCCACAAAGTCATCATTAATAAAGTTATTCACACCTAATCTTACATTTCATACAGGATCTTATAACAAAATAGCTGAAATTCTTCACTTAAGGTTGTGTGTCAATGGATACTGGGAATGTTACCGGTATCAAACAACAAAATACTAGCAAAGCCACTAGGAGGAGGATGAGCTCATTAATAGGACAAATGTGGACCCTCTGGGTGAAACCAGAAGGAGTGGCCGACATTCTTTGGGGCTGTGAAGGTGAAGATACAACATCCAGCATGAAGAACTGAATGATCCCGTTTGGCCCTAAGCTCTCCCTGAATCCTGAATTTTCACAAAAAGGTAGTGTGTTTCCTGCACTATCATGGGCTGCAGGTTCTGAAGGATAGACTGATATAGGATATTAACACCCAGATAATAAAATACAGTTGGCGAATTTATGTATTTTCAGATGGGATTCCAGAAAAGATACACACACACACACACACACACACACACACACACACACACACACAGCCACAAAGGTTAGGAAAAACAACCAAAGCTGTCCTGACCCCTGAGATTTCCCCAAATGTTGGAAACTTGACTGAATAATTTGTGGTAGTAGAGCCCTGCGTTCGCACTCTACCCTGGGGTAAAAAAAAGGAAAACAAAAAAAGCAAAAATCAGCAACAACAAAAATTGTGTCATTTGAAGAAACAATTCAATATAAAAGAGGCAGACTGCCTATCTTTTATTAAATTATTAGCTAGATGATTGCCAGAATTCCTCAGAGTGTGCTGAAAGAACATACTGTTAGACTTTCAGCCAATACTCAAACACTTAATAGATACCTTTACCCAGGCACCATTTTCCTGAAGTCTGATTGGAAAATATTTTATCTGAGCGTCTTGAGAACTCTGATGCAGGGACCGCTGGCAAAGTCATTTCCTGTCCTTAAAGGTTAAGAAGCGGATTGTTGCTGTGGGACAGAATATAGTTTTGGTTACAATATAACTTTGAATTCACAGATGCCAGGAGTAGGCACAGAAGTATTATTTTTTAAATTAGAGATTTCCCACAAGGAACTGAGATTTCTGAGAATCCACATATAACCACAGGAAACCAGCCTTGAGCTCCAGCTGCTCCTGGGTCTGAGTCCTGTGCTTTGTGGGTCCTGCGCACCCCCTGGAGACCAATATCCTCCCACCAGGGGAAGTTTGTGTCCGGGCTCTCACTGACTTCCCCTCACTGTGTCTCTTGCACAGTAATACATGGCTGTGTCATCGGCTGTCAGGCTGTTCATCTGCAGATACAGCGTGTTCTTGGCGTTGTCTCTGGAGATGGTTAATTGGCCCTTTACTGAATCTGTATAGTATGTACTAACACCAGTACTAATGCCTGCGACCCACTGCAGGCCCTTCCCTGGATACTGGCGGGCCCAGCTCATCCATGGTCACTGAAGGTGAATCCAGAAGCTGCACAAGAGAGTCTCAAAGACTCTCCAGGCTTTCTCAGATCGCCCACAGACTACACCAGGTGCACCTCACACTGAACACCTGCAAACAGACACTCTGATTAGATGACTTACATACAAACACATGCACTCACAATTATACACACACACAGCAAGCTCTACAATGATTACCATGTAAAATGGCCAAAATGAAAGCCACGTTTGGTACCAAATTCATTATGTGTCCTCTGGACTAGCTCTTGCTTTCAAAATATTAACAGTAGAGACCCCAGAAACGGGTACTGTCCTCTGAGAAGTCCCACATCAGGGCCTGTGGTTGTTTTATCAGCAGGCAGAGAGCTGCATTTGCATGTCCCCTGATATTTAGAAGCAGATGAGTAGAGAATATGGACAAGAGTTCTCCCTCAGACTGAACGAGCACTCCCAACAGAAAACAGCTCTTAAGCAGGTTGTTTATCAAGCATTGCTTTAATTGTTATCAATTATCAATCTTTTTTAAAAATAGTTTTCAATTTGTAAACTTTATATTACATACATAACAAACTTTCTAATTGAGTGGTATGAGCATTCACAATGCATCCTCTCTGATTCCCCTTATGGTGTGGATTCACATGATGATAGTGGACCGTTCTATTACCTGTTTCTTGTGTGGGAACCTTACTGATTTTCTTTCCTTCTAAGCATTTCCATATTTCAGTGATATTTGTACAGTGTGGACAGGAAGTTCTTCATATAGCATGTCCACAAAACATGCAGAATGGTGTCTCCTCTCCGGTTTCTGATCTGAGAGATTCCAGTCCTCCTGCTTTTGTGATAGTCAGGAAACCTGGCTATTTATCACTTTTCTTCATCTTCTAAAAGAGTCAGTTTTCATATAATCAGCTTACTGGTTGTGTTCCTGTTATTTCATTTATCTTGGTTACTTTTTTATTGTCTCTCCCAGGCCCATGCTACCTATGCCATGGATATTACCTATGCATACTCACCTTTTTCTAGTTCCATTAGTTGGAAACTGAAGTAATCAATCTCAGAGTTTTACTTCTACACTATACAACTGTGTGTTGCTATGAATTCCTCATTAAGTTCTCTTCAGATGAACCCCACGGTTTGTTGTCTTGTGATTTCATTTAATCCAGTACAGCCATCCAGGATGTGAAAATCATTAAACACATGTTCATGACACAAATAATATAGTATATATCCATATATTCATCACTCACACTCACTGCCATGAGCCAGTGCAGACTCATCATGACCCTATAGACAGCGTAGAATTGTCCTTGAGCACTTCTGAAACTGTAACTCTTTAGGGAGAAGAAAGCCCTGTTTTTCTACTGTGGAACAGCTAGTACTTAAGAACTCCTGAAATTTCAGGTCGCAGCTTAATGAGTAACCAACACACCACCAGGATTCATTTATGGATACATATATTTTAATGTGTTTATGCATACAACATATAAATGAATGAATATTGAAATTGATGTGGTGTTTTGTAATATTTAGGAAGACAAGATTCTCAGAGAAAATGTTTTGGAGGGAAAGGAAACCCTAGATACTAAGAGGAAGCTCCTTGCTCCCATGCCTCCCCCATTGCCCTTGCCCAGAAGTCTGGCTCCTGTGCTCTGTGCAGCTCATGTGATCCCTATAGACTAAGGTCATGATTACAGGGAAGGTTGTGCCTGGATGGCACTGAGTCCTCTCACTGTTCCTCTCACACAGTAATGGACAGCTGTGCCCTCAGTGGTCATTGCGCTCAGCTGCGGGGAGAACTGCTTGGTGGATATGCTTTTGGCGCTTGAGAGTCAGCTGCATTAAGGCAGGTAATTGTTTCCTGATGCTCAAACATATTGATAACAAGTGCTGCAAACTTTTCTGCTGGTTGTGGTAGATTCAGGTCCAGAAATATGGAGCCACAAGAGACAGCAAATCTTAGGGAGAGGATTTGTGAGGGATTCATCACTCCTGGGCTCAAATCCTGATGCTGTACCTGTCACAGGGCACCCAGGACAGGGAGGAAAAAAATCCATGCTGACAACTAATGTAAGTCTCTTTTATGTTAACCCATTTTTGGAGTCTCTTGCTATTACGAGAGACATAACTTCCAGGCCAAAGAATATACGAAAGAAAATAAAAACTTGCGGACAAGTTATACAGTTTCTGGAGAATTGTGACCAGTGTGGTGCCTTTCACCATGTTTTGAACTTTAACTTGGAAATTGAAGGAGTGATCTGCATGTTAGAGCCCAAGGAGAACAAAGTAGAGATACTTTCAATCTTTTCTCAAAAAACCGAAAAGAGAGTCTAATGTCTTCATCTTCTCTGGAATTGGCTTCCATTTATTGAGAACTCAAGTTCCTTACACCAAAGAGTGGAGAAAATGTCTGGACACAGAAAGCTTAGAGAGTGTTAAGAAATTCTGATTTCATTAACCCCAAGCTGACAGTGGATATTACTTCTACTGTGTTCTCTCATTTCTCTGAATAGTCTCTTGAAAATTCAGTCCTCTTTCTTTAGCCTAACATGTAAATTAGCACGAGTTGAGATGGTGGACATGTACAGAGTTTTGAGATGCAAATGGGCAAAGGACATGAATAGATACTTGACTAAAGGGGACATTCAATTTGCAAAGATACACATACAAATATGTTAATTCCCATTACTCATTGGTGGTGTTATTGTTTATTTGGTTGACTTTGTTTTTGAGATCTTTTCTGGGAATGGTTACAGAATACCTGGCCATATTTTCTGGAAAACATTTTAAGCACTTTCACGGAATATTTTTTCTAAAACATATATGTTTAATACAACCTGTAGTGTGGTTTGTTTGTTTTTTCCATGAATTTTCATTGTGCATCACAGTAATACAGAATCATTGAAAGCTGTAGTAGTTTCTCTGTGCAACACGCTGTTCTGAGCAAATAACCTGAGAAGCTGTACTAACTGAAAACTATGACATCAAGATTGAAGGAAGCCAGGTTCATAATCCGGCACATGCAAATGACATAAAACTGCATGTTGTAAGACAATATGACTTGTAGAACTTACTGATAAAGAGCAGGGATTACTGCCTTCACTTTAGATTAAAATTCAATGTAAAGAAAATTAAACTCCCTAATATGGGACCAATGGAAAGTATCAGGATAAATGGGGATAATATTGAAATTTGGAAGAAGTTCATCTCTCTTGGATCTACAATCAATATTCATGGAAGCTTGACTCAATCAACTGCTGCATTTAGTTGAGGAAACCTGCTGCACAGACCTCGTCAAAGGTGAAGAGCAAGGAAGTCTCTTTGAAGACTCAGATGTACCTGGCCCAAATTATGAGGTTTCCAATTGTCTCATGTGCATGTCAAAGTCGGACAATGAATGAAAAGGATGAAAGATCAAACGATGTACCTGAATTATGGTACTGGAGAATAATTTGATGGTAGGATGGACCACCAGAAGAACAAACAATTGTATATTGAATGATGTGCAATGCTTAATAGAAAGAAGGGAGGAGGTGATTACTTCATCTCAAGTACTTCGGACATTTGTTAGGAAAATCAGAACTTGGATAAGGACCTAATGCTTTATGAAACATAAGGTTATTTAAAAAGGTAACCTTTAACAAGCTAGATTGGCACAGTAACTGCAAAAAAGGCCTCATACATCACAACTGTGAGAATGAAGCAAGACCTACGCTTCATTCTGTTTTCTCTAGTGTTGCTGTGGGTCCAAATTTATTTGATAGGACTTAAAACAGCAAAATGCAAGGTCAATGACAAACATTGAACTCAATGCAGAGTAAGTGAAGGCATTCACCTTTCAAATTGGAATCAGATAAGGCTATCATTAAATACCAATCTTAATTCGTATTGTGCTGAAACTGTGGTAGTTAAATAATCTGGTGTCAGCTTGAGAATATTGAAAGTGAAGGGGTGGAATTTAGCCTGTCAATCGGGTCACAGCTTGATGACCTCATTTGGGAATGCTATGGAAATAAATAGCTTGCTGGAGGAGGGATACACACTCACTCTAGTTGTGGGATACAAAATGCCCCCCAGCTTTGTCTCACACAAATTTCTGACAAACAGAGGTTATTTGAAAGCTCATGGTGGGAGGTCAGATGCTTAGACATATTCCTCCTGCAGGCATCTGTTCCACTCTAGGTGGGGTACCCACCCAACTGTTAATGGTTTCCATGGAGAGCCAGGAAACAGGTCAAACCTGCTTGGTGACATACAAAGTTAGGCTGCCATCCTGAATCTAGGATCCACCCATCTTATCACATGTAAACCCTTAATCCCTCCTCTTCCTATAGTGTATGTACCCCTATATCACCCACCCTACCACTACTGTATTACCTATACCACAACCCTTTTCTCTGATGTATGTCTTTACCTGTAATTCGGGGGCTTACATGCCCCACCCAAAAGAAGATATATAAGCCTGGGTTAACAATATAAAGCCCTCTCCCCTCACTCTCCCTGGCTCTCAGCTCTCCCTTCATCTCCCTCCATCCTTGCTCCCCTGTTCCCTTTCCCATTGTCCTCCTTCCTCTCCTCCTCTCTCCTGCCCTCCTGTCTCCCATCTCCACGTGGACCACCAAGTGGGGCTGAGGTGAGCATGCTACCAGGAAATGTGTCTGACTCCATTATTTCAATCTCTCTTCTAATCTCTCCGTATTCTCTAGGACTTTATTATAATCTTTATATATCTCAACTGTACTATTGTGCCTATCAAACCTGCAATTAGTTGTGGGAGGCTGACCTTTACCTCACACTCCCTGTGACACGTTCCTGCTGATAAGACACATGGAGCTACACTAGATTCCTGCAGCTGGAGGATCCTGTAGAGACCCCTGCCAGCATTGAGAGTTTCCATTGCCTCTGGATCCACAAGTCTTTCCACCTACTGGCCTGCGATCTTCCTGTATCCAGGGTCATTGCATGTGTTGCATGAGTCTGAAGCGGTATTTTTAGATTGGTATTGGACATATGGGTTAATATAGGACGTATGGACTTGGATAGGATGTTTTCTCAATATACAATTGCTCTTTTATATAAAGGTCTTTCTTAAACAGATTTGAGTGTCTATGAGTTTGTTTCTCTAGTCCACCCTGATTAACACAAACTTTGAACAATAGCTATCAGTCAACAAATGAAAACCAAATGCATCCTAAAGGGCAACAAAGAGGTAAAACTCTCTATAATTGCTGATGACAACTCTCTGTAATTGCTGATGATTTTCTAAACATAGAAAATCCAAAAGCCCTAGAAGAAAATTGTTGAAAGCTCTGAAAAGGAAATCAGAAAATAATATCATTTACAATAGCTACCTAAAAGATAAAATAAATGGAATAAACCTAAGAGAACCAAAGTCTTGTAGAAAGAAATCTATAAGAAAAACACTACTCCAAGTTACCAAAAGAAATGCAAATAATGAGACTAATGGACCATGTTCATGAAGCAGAAGGCTCAGCTTTGTGAAAATAACACACTCTAAGCAATCTATAATTATAATGCAATTACCATTATAATTAACTTCTGACCAAGATCCCAGTGTCTATTTTCAAGGACATGGAAATTACTGACCATATTTTAAAAGAAATGGGAGGAGATGAGTCACTCAGGGTTCAGTGTAGCAACAATGAAAATCAAAACCTTCCTCTAGTGCTTGAACGCTTCCTCCCCTCAATTCTCATGATCCCAATTCTGCCTTGGGGACCTGGTTAGACCAGAGGATGCACAGCGGTGCAGTAAGGATCTGGAAACAGGGAATCTAGGACGGATGAACCCCTTAGGACCAGCGGTGAGAGTGGCGACACCTGGAGGGAAGGGGGTATAGAAAGGGAGAACCGATCTAGGGGATCTACATGTAACCTCCTCTCTGGGTGATGGGAAACGGGAAGGAAGGTGAGGGGAGAGACCGGACAGTGTAAGATAAGATAAAATAATAATTTATAAACTATTAAGGGTTCATGGGGGAGGGGGGGAGAAAAGAGGGAAGGGTAGGGGAAAAAGGAAAATGAGATGATTCCAGGAACCCAAGTGGAAGGCGAATTTTGAGAATGATGAGGGCAATGAATGTATAAGGATGCTTTACTCAATTGATGTATGTATGAATTGTGATAAGAGTTGTATGAGCCCCAATAAAATGATTTATTAAAAATTACTCTTCAACTTAAAAAAATGAAACAAATCCATCATAAAAAGGCCAAAACTACACAGACACTCCATACCTAGGAGATCCAGTGGTGTTTTAGATTACAAAATAGACTACTATTTGCAAGTTCTGCAGTTCAAGACCATCATCTAATCCTCAGGAGAAAGACAAAGCTTTCTGATCATGGAAGGTTTTACAGTCTCAGAAATCCAAAGGGGCAATGATGGATGGTTTGTCCTGTACAGTTTCTATGAATCTTAATTGATTCAACAGCAGTTAAGTTGGGTGTTTGGGGGTGGGGGGACAATCCCTATAACTGCACCTGAGATTGACCTATGGGAAAAAGGACAATCACAGTTTAAGTGGATCATCGCTAGACTTGTCTCTGAGTCCCTAAGACAGTCTTCTCTGGAAATGTCCACCTGGAAAAAAAATCACTCACTTGTGTCTCAGGTATTCTGGATGTGAATTAGCTAGTTTCTAGAGAATATACTAGAACAGATTGATCCAGATATAAAGCCAAGGGTCACACAGCAGAATATGTTTCACAAATCCAGGCAGATGAACTACCTCAAGAAATGATTTCAAAATACTTTCCCTATGCAAATGAATGGATTGAAATTGAGGACACAACCTTGTATGAGTGTGCAAGATAAAAACAAATTTTAAAAAAATGTCCCCAAACAAAGCAACACACTCAGGGAATTAAAATAGAGATAAAATGACTCCAGGTGGTAATACACAGTTAAAATGGAGTCGGCATAAGTCTAAACATAGGACAAGCTACTAGAAACTTCTTCAGAGGAAACAGAAATTTACCTTTGGGCAATAAATAAGCAGGAGCAGCTCCCACACTCCCCCGGCTTTGTAAAAATTAAAGAAACAACGCAAAATTCTTGAAGAGTGTATGTGGGAAGGGAGATCTTCCGTACTTGGCTCTTGCCCTTCTATCGAGACCAATACGCTTTCCCAAAGAAAGACTGGCCTTCACTTTGGCTGAGTTCCTGCTCACTGAACCCCATCTTTGTACAGCTGGGCCTGTCTCTTTCTCCTTTTACTTGCCACCTGCCAGACTGTTGACTGATAGCCACCATCCTGGGTCACCTCGCTTGAGGCCTCCAGTCCTGGAAGGACTTAGCCCAGCTACCTGGGAATGCCAATCATGTCTCAGTGCGCGGTGCGTGCGCTGGAATATCACTTCAACAACCTCAAGGGTGGGTGTACTCCCCGCAGACACCCTACTGGCTGGCAAGGAGCCAGGGCATTTCCAGACCTGGGTTCTCCCCGCGCCCCGCTCCCCGGGGAAAGTTACTGCACAGGTCACAACATTGGGCAAACCTCAGGAGGAAGCCCTAACGTTCTGTGCACCAGCTGCAACCACTCGCTTCCTGAATAGCGTTCACTTCTTCATAGCGAGAGAAGAAAGGGACCCGGGGCTCATCTTTGAGCTGAAGATGTTCCAGGAGTCTCAGGGAGGTGGCACACTGTATGGAGACAATGCAGGGGGCTTAGGAGAGACCTGCAAAGCGACTAATCGGGAACACAGACGCCCAAAGCCAGTCTGGGATCCCCCTTTCTCCAACAGGTTTCTCGCAAGGAATTCCAACCAATCCCCAAACAGGGGGATGGGACCAGTTTCTGGGACACCCTCCCACATCTCACCGTACAAGGGGAGAGGTACTGGATAAGAGGAGGTGAGGGGAGAAGGGTGCTTGCACCCGAGCCAGGCTGCTGTGTGCGGCAAGGTCACCCCAACTGGTCACCAACACGACCCCAACGTGGGCGCGCCGACTACACAGAGCTCAGGCTGCAACACTTCTCTGGCTCCACACCGTGCACAGCAAGTAGGAACCTAGCTATGACCCTCACTTCCGGCTAGGACACTGCCACTTCTGTCCTGTCTCAGCGTGACCCGGAATAGGAGAAGCATAGTCATGGGTGTGATTGGGAAACACATAAGTGAAAATTCAGTCAGGACAGACTTCATTAAGCACAGATATTCAGGAAAATATGGATGTGGTAGAGGTTAATATGGATGTGGCAGAGACATCAAAAACAGTAGTTCCTGGTGCTTAAATTCCCACCAACATATCTGAAAGTTTGTTCTTCATAACACTGACCATACAGGAAATAATTCAGATGAGTTGGAAATAATGCAATGTGTAGGTCTTAGTGGGGAAAAACCCCCCCACCAGATTCTTATCCTGAAAAACGGTTAGATTAGTATTACATGTATGATCAAAGTCACATATCCCATACAGCACTGAGCTAAAAGCACCAACCTGTGACATTCAGTATCCACATCAGAAAAGGTGACGCCTGAGTCACTGTGATAGTGGGTCAGGATGTCATTCTCTTACAACCAGAATCTCACAGCTGTGCTCAGGGCCTCATAAAACAATTAACAATACACTTCTACCATATCGACACAGTTGTATACAAAATAAACTGAATATGTTCTTCAGCTCTTGGATAGTCGAGTACATTTTAACTTCCAGGTGGTGCTTATACATGTCTGAGACTGAGAAAATCAACCACTGCATCACCTGTCTAGTTTTGGACTATTGTCTATAAGGACACTACTTGCTGTGGTAAAGATGAAACATGTTCTATAAAATGTAAAACACAAAAGCCTAAGGAGCTGTTTCTCTGCTCTCTGTGGTTCTATGAGTCAGAATTCACACAACAGCTCTGACTTTATTGTTCTTCTTTTAAATGTATTTTCTTATTCTATATATGTAAAACCGTTAGAGTTTTGTGTATTTGCAAACCGGAGGCAAAAACAAGAGATATATCACTTCAACCATGGAGCTTGGTAAACAAGAGGAAAACTTTTTAGATTGAAAGAGGCTGAGACAATGGGCTCAAATATAAGAACAATTATGAGGATGGTTTAGGGCAAGCCAGTGTTTCTCCCTGTGGTGATATGGTCACTATGATTTGGAACTAACTTAGTGACACCTAACAACAACCTCTCTTGTACAGGGACTGTATGTACAATAAGTACTGAAATGTTAGAGTGTTTCTTTTTAAAATAAGCAGTAAAGTAATAATCATTCCAGAATCTTGTTGAAAAAAATATAATCATGGTTTTAATATGTATACCTGCAATATGAATCAATAGTAAAGGACAAAATTGAATAAATATAGATTTGTACAAGAAACCTTTTTATTAATGCATGAGAAACTTTAAAAGAAAATTTTATGACTACAGAGAATATGGGGTAAAATTATTTATAAAATACACTCTACAACAGAATATATTATACTAATATTTTAACAATAAAGGAACATATTTGATGATTACATAATATTGGTTTAGGTGAGTGAGTAGATCATACATCAGACCAGTTTATCTTTACATTTGTGGAAATGGGATGGATTGAGTTAGAGAGCGCCTATCCCTGACTTTGAGTTCATATTTCAACTTGATTAAGTGGGATTATTACCAGGGATACAAGAATGTTTCAATATTAGAAAAAATGAATGTAACCAACCACATAAATAGGACAAATAATAAGAACCATATCATATTAATAGATGCGTAAAAGGCATTTGACAATATCTACTACCTATTCCTGATAAAAACCCTCAATAACATAGAAATAGAAAGGAGAGACCTCAACACATGAAATATATTAAAGGAAACATTCTGTGTAGGACAATTAGTTGACTGTAACTTGGTCGAAATAGACACTTATTCACATAGAAAGGTTTCATAAAAACCTATGTGAACATAAGAACCCACAGATTGGGGGGAAATAAATCTTTAGCAGTGCGGGGAGAGAGAGAGAGCAAGGGAGGAGAAGAAGACAACAGGATAACTGGCATTTTCAGGGATTCCCCATCTTGATGCTCACCTGATCATACACAGGGAGCAGAGCCTGAAGCACAGGGAGCAGAGCCTGAAATCAGTGTCTGAGTTTCAGAGGCATCCAGGTGAAAAGCAGGAGAGATGTGGTCAGGTGGAGCAGATGGCAGCAGATGCTGTCAAGTGTGTGTCTCTGTGGCCCTAGCTGCTGGAGTGTCTCTTGGGGAAATTCCCACTTGGGAAGCATGCCTTCCACCCATCACTTTTCTTTCAGTTTGTCTTTGTGCCTGGACTTGTGTGGTGTTGGGATTCAAATGCAAACGCTTTTCAAATGCAAGCTGGGCCACCCAAAGTGCTCAGATTTCAGCAGGGCTTCCAGACTAAGAAGAAACTACTAAGAATGAATCCTTTGCCTTGCCAGGCCCTGAGCCTCACCTCCAGGAACCTCCCTCCACGACACCCTCATTACCTCCAGGCCCCGCCCCTTCCCACAGAGACCACCCCACCCCCTCCCCAGGTGATAGTTTCCTGCTGAACCCATTTCCTCTGAGTGAGAAGGATCCAAGAGTGCGGCCCAAGAGCTTCTGTGGGTGAGTTTCTGTGTTTCTGTGCTGATCCCTGGCGCGGAATCCCCTGCAGGCCTGGAGTCCCAGCTGTGTCCGGGTTCCCGTGGACGTTACACTTCCCGCACCCCATACAACAGTGTTCCAGGTCGCCGCGACCCCCTGGGACATTTCCAGTTAAATCCTTATTGAATTGGTTGCAGGCCTTTGCCTTCGGGCGCGGGAATACTCTGGCCGCTTTTCCTGCTCAGAGCTCCTCCGTCCAGAAAGGCGCGATTGGGTGTTTTTTTTTTTTTGGGGGGGGGGGTTTGCCTGGGGCCTGTCCCTTCGTGTCAGGTCGCGGGCATGAGAGCATGGGGACCCCAGAGTGGCCTTTACTGAAAGGAGAGGCAGCCTTTCAGTCATCAGGCCACCCCACTGATGACCGAGGTCTGTATTAGAGCTTAACTTCTCAGCACCCTGCTTTGCAAAGGGGTACCAGAGCAGTGACAGCCCCAAATCCCCGCACAGATCTGGTCCTTGCATAGATTGCAGAGCCCCACATGGAGTGAGCCTCTATTGAGTGGTTTCTGCCCAGGAACCAAGGTAGTAGGTAATCTGGCCCTCAGGCTTTGCAGGGTGGCTTTGCTCCACCTCTGCAGGCAGCCCATGGAGAAGCAGTTTCTCTTGGAGGTTTGCCTGAGTGTGTGTCCTTGATGGAGGTCACCAAACTGGAGACAGTCCAGGGGACTCCTAGTCAGGAGCCACTTGCTTTTAGCCTTTCCCTGACTGCATTGGTCAGGCGGCCCTGGACCCATTTTGTAAGCCTGCTATCTAAGGATGGAATGTCTGCCATTGAGATGCATGCTTTTGTGAGTTTCCTTTGCCCCGCCCCTCCCCCACACCCTCTTTGGCTCACATCTCAGTTGTGAACCTTGGAAGCCATTTCCACCTCCTGTTGGTGGCTTCCTTCATTCAGATGATGTGTTTGTGCCCTTGTGCTGTCTTTGTCTCATAAGATTTAATAGATGTTCTCTTTAAACTATATTTAAAACGCGGTCTCCTTTTTACTCTACTGCATGTTCTTAACCATTTCTGCCCATCAAAAACTAGCTTGTGCTCTGATTTGGACTACAAAAGGAACTCCAATCTCAAATATAATTTACGGAGAACATTTATTAATTATTAAAAGAGACAAAGAGAATACAAAGACGCGGACCCATCACCGGATGGAGATCATAGTGCAGTTCAGGGAAACAGTCAAGTCGGGAATCGAATGAAATAAGATTGCAACAGAGGAAACGGTCACACGTTTCTGATTGGTGGAGCATCAGTACAGCATGTTATAAATGGGACTACAGAAGCAGGGACAGGACTGTAACTGAGCCACCTTCATTGCCAGATAGAGCATTTTACAAGATTGTTCCAAGTCCTTCTGACCCAGGCAGTCAGGGCTCAACTGCTAAGGCATGGCTCCTGACTATAGGACCCTCTGCATTACCTGGAGATCAGTGAATGGTATTCACCTTCCCAGTTCCTCTGTCCCTGGGCCAATTTAATCTATTTCCTTGCTTGATGATCAGAAAGAATTCAATGGAGGCTTAATCTACAGCCATCTATCCTATAGCGCTTTACTCATTGGAGTGCTAAGACTTTAATCTCTAATACAGCTCCTTAGATTTGTGTCTGCGCATGCTGGACTTTTCCACTTGGAGTGTGAAGAGCCCCAGGGGGGGGATGTTTCCCCTATAAGCCTCATCTCAGAGATTGGTTGCATTGATGGCTCATCTCTCTTTAAACTGCCACTTTCCCCCCTGCCGCCACCCTCTTATGATCCTTCTTGGCTCTTAGAGCTTGCTGGCCCAGATTTAATATCCACTCATATTTTTAATAGGGAGTTTTGGTTTCCTTTTACATCCTTTTGATTTGCAGGACCCAGCAATTATTTTACTTACTTATTTTCAAGTCATTTTATGTATTAATGTGGAGAAATAATAGGTCTTCCCCTGTAGTGTTTCAGTTTTGAAAATCCACAGGGCAGTTCTACTCTGTTCTCGGGGGTCACTGTGAGTCAGAATTGATGTAAGTTAGTGGCACATGTGGTCAAGGTCAGCACTTTTTGGTAATTTCAGTTATTTTATTTTCACAGTGACATAGATTGAAATCCATCATTTATCCTACTGGATACAGAAAGCGTTTGAAATATCCTGATGTTTATTAATTAACCAGATGAATTTAGCTTCTATATTTTCCAGCTTATGCTTGAGTTGGTCCCCATCCTCCCCAACCCCCTCTCCCCACATGATTTATTTTGAAATCATTAATAGTGGACATACATCCACATCCTAATGGCTGCATACTGTGACTGAACGACCCTAAGTCTCATTTGCTAACCTGCTGACACTCGCCTCTATATTTCCATTGCTTAAGCTTGCTATTTCTGCATTGGTCCCCGGACCCACCAGATTCAAAATGTTAGTGGGCTGCTGCCCATGCCCATGTTGGATATCAGCAGGAAGTTCCCTAGCTGCTCCACCCCCCTTAGTCAGCGTGTACAGTTGTGATCGGAGGAGAAAAGTATTCCCGCCCGTTCGTGGTTTCTTGCTGTATAAACCAGAGTTGAAGTAGTGCGCTTGGGGCCCGATGGATTGAGCGCCAGCTGTTTCCTGGCGGCCAGCTCCAGTGAAGCTTTGCATTTGATCCTTTTCCCTGTGGCCCTGATTAATCTTTTGATTTACTTTTTTTTCATATGTTAGCTCTTCAATTTGTTTGCATTTGCTGTTCAAGAACTGAGTCCTACTAATAGCTCCTCCTTTTAAAATTTGTGTCATGATTATTTCTAATAGAAGGCAACCTCCAGATATATAACTGTTATATATAGTAAGATAGCATGTTATTTAAAATAAGATACCATTTTCTCTGTGCCCCACTGCATGGTAATGCTTGAATGTTCTAGCCTTTTATCCACGCGTTCTTGATAAGAGGCTTGTTTTGTCCACTGCGCTACAGTGGATTCTGTGAGTGATGTCACAGCACCTTCCACTCCTCCTTGGGGTTTCTAGGCTATAATCGTGCGTTACCAGATGGCCACTTCATGGAGCTGCCAGTCCTTTAACCACTGGAGCAGTGGGGCTTCTTCACGTACTAATTTAGATGGGCCACACTGACATGTTATTCATTGCAGACATGGTGATTCTTAATGGGAATTATATTTGTTTTTGATTTAGTCATAATTTCAATGTAATATCCATGTGTGTACATAGACAAGAATATGTGATCATGTTCAATTTCCCCTTTGGTTAGGTGTCATGGAGTTAGTTCCATCTCATGGCTATGTCATGTGTTATAGAGCAGAACTGTTCCATAGTTTTTCTAGAGCATCATGTTTGTGGAAGCAGATCTCCTGTTCTTCCACAGTAATGCGGGCTGTTTACCCCCATCAAGTCTCAGGGGAACAGTCTAGTGCAAGCTGTTTGTGCCACCTAGAAACTTTGTCCCACCCCCCAAAACAAACTCACTGCCACACAGTCAATTCTGACTCATAGTGTTCCTCCATAGGTATCTGATAACAAAATCTATACAGAAGCAACCAGCCTCATTTTCCTTTTGCAGATGTGCTGGTGAGGTTGAACTGCCAGCCTGCAGAGTAGCAAATGATACCAAAATTCATTTTTCCCCCAAAGGAATGAACCAAATCAAGCATCTGCCATCAAACCCACACCAACTCCTGGAGACTCCATGTGAGTCAGAGTGCAGGGATGTTGCCGAGGGGTTTCAGTGACTGGTTTCTCAAGTGCATCACCCAGGCTTTCTTCCCTGGAGACTGAGTAGTCACAAACTTCCAGCCTTTCCATGAACACCTATCCATGGTAACCATTATCATGCTCAGGGACATAAAAAACTAAGCAAGACACACATGTGTGTATGTACACACATGCCAGAACCTATGAAACCTGGCAATCTATCAAAGAAGGAAAATTCAAAACTACAAGGAGATTGAGTTTCTAACTATAACATGAAAAACCACACAGTTGAATTTGTAAAATTTGCAGGACCCAGAAAAATAAAGTCATTCTGTAAATTTTTAGCTCTCAAGTTTTTATGTGTATCGTACATATATACGGTAACCTAACTGGTCTCTTTACCATAGATAGAGAATAAAATTAATATCAGCTTTAATAGATCTTTAAGAGAGATGCTATATGTAAATAGCTTAGTATTCTTTCTGAATTATCATGGAAGATGAACAGGGATCCTAAATACTTTTAAGATGTACAATATTTGAGGAATTAAAAAAGATTTATGACATTATTCTATTTAGCATAATTTTGCACTGTTTAGCATAATCTTTTAGGAAAAGATATGCAGTAGCTTCCAAATGGAAAAATTCCATTATTTTTATTCCATTTTCCCATGGCCTTTTTCAAAAACCCCTTGTGCATTCATGGCATGAAGGATTGGCTACCAATGAGCTCCTTGTATCTCAATTAAGTAATACTTGTTAAATATCAATCATTTTGCCTACCATTGGGTTCCATATGGTGACCGTATGTAGTTTCAGAGTAAAACTATGCTCCGTAAGATTTTCATTGGCTAACTTCAGAAGTTGTTGATTTCTTCTAAGGTTGCCTTCAGTCTCTAATCATTTGTTTGGTAGCTGAGCACTCTGTTGCTCACACTACTCAGGGACTCCATTTAGGGATCTGCATCTTGAAGTGTGAGTGCTTACAGGCAGAGCCCTGTGTAGCCTGATGTGTCAGGAATTAGCTTCCCTTACAAATTGGTGGGCCTTTCTGGAGCTGCTTTTCTTTTTCTGTAGGTCTTTCATGAGTTCCTGTAATGATACTTTATTGTATGTGGGACACGTGAACAAAGGAGTCCTTTTGTCCAGTGGGTTAAATATTGGGCTGCTGACTGCAAGGGCAGCTGTGCACACTCACCAGAAATGTGCAGAGAAGATGAGTCTGCCTGCTCCACTAAAGATGTGCAGGCGTGGGAGTCCTACAGGGAGTTCTGCTCTGTGATAGCTCTGCTGTGAGTTGGACCAGATGTGGTGGCAGGGAGTTATGTGCGGACAATGCCAACCCTTGTTCTTGACCCCTTATTAGCTATTTGAGGCTAAATGCAATTTGATTCACATTTTTTGTGGACTCTTGTGAAGTGCAAAAAATAAAATATTTTTTGTTGACAGTTTTGGGAACTGATATATTAGTGGAGGAGAGTTTTTTGGAACATGCTATTTTTTTTAATCATTTACGTTGGGCTCAGACAACTCTTATCACTATCCATACATCCATCCACTGTGTCCGATGTCTCCCTTCACCCACTTTTCTGTTGTTCATCCCCCATTTGTCTTTAGTGATCTTATAGGGAAAGTGAGCACACAATGGTATGAAATTTTGGAACATGCTACTTTTTTATTGATTTCAATCTTTTTGCATTTCTTCATTGAAATCCCAACGACACACCTTTCTGACTTCCTTTATCCTTATAAAAATGTATTTGTTCAACCTGGGCTTTGACTATCCTTAAAACATAGCAAGTACATTTCTTCCTAATACCCTGTGGTCTGGTATTTTCTCCTCTAGGAACAAACTCTTTTGGACTACCCCTTAGTTAATCCCATCACATCCTTCAAATCACTGTTTTCAATGAATGCAATTGATTAGACTACTAAGGGCAGATAAGGAAAACCACTTGTAAACAAAAGGGCCCCATAGGCAGGTACACAGAATGATTTCACAATGAAATCAGCTGAGAGAGTACCTGTTTTCACCGCCCCTCTGTATTGAGGACAGATGTTTGCTCTCGGTCCTAACTAGAGTAATTAATTAGAGGCATTTAAAAGGATGCTTTTCTTGTTGTTAGTTACCATCTAGTTTTCTCCAATTTATTACAACACTGTGCACCCATGGTGATGTAGTGTGCTATGCGTTGGGTTGGTACCCACATGTTCAGCCATTCAAAACCGCTCACTGGTCCACAGTAGAAGATGAGGCTTTCTACTCCCTTAAAGAGTTGCAGTTTCAGAAACGCACAGGCCCTGTTCTACTCTGCTCTGTGGGGTTGCTTTGAGTCAGAATTGACTCAATGACAGTAATTTTTAAAAAAAATGTACACCAGAAAGAAAAACATGCCCTGTGACCTCCGTACTCTGACTTCAACATGGTCAGCTTTTATCTCTGAGACTGGAATGGTGACTTAGAGCTCTTCACATATTGGTCATAAACCTGAACGTCCTCATTTGCATTTCTTTAAACTATTGCCTCTTTTGTTTTACTTTCTTGCTGGTGCTTCTTCATGCTCCACTTATTTTCCAGTGTGGGAAGTTCCATGAATGCTTATTGCTAACGAACTTTTCATTTAGTGGCTGACCATGGAGCTTCCCTCTCCGGCCCCTGAAGACCTAGGTGCTCTTTGACTCCTTAGCCTGTATGTTTGAGAAACGGAAATCGAACTGAGCATTTGCAAATTCATCACAGAACCTTCCCATGTTGTTAGAATTTCCTTATCATGCCAGGGTTCTCTGGCTAGTGTTTCCTAAAATGATCATTTTATTTCTCCCTACACTAGCTCACGAAATGTAAATATGTATGTGTTAATGCTTAGGCTCCACCTCTGTTCCATTTCTCATACGAGTTATTATCATTTGGCCTTGTGCTTTTGTTCTTGTTATTTACTGTGGAGTGTTTTCAACTCATAGCCACCTCATGTGTCCAGGGTTGAACTGTTGGTTTTGGAATGGTGTGCCCTCTCAGAACACATTGGTCTGGTTTTGTTCTGATTTGCTCAATGGTTTTTTATTTGCTCAATCAATCTAATAATTTCTTATATGCAAGAGCCAGTTGTACGGCCCTGAGGTAAGCAGTATTGTCTGAGGGTCCTGGCTTTTCCAGGACAATGCGTTCCAGTTATCTGAATTGAATAGATTGTTTTCTTCGTCTCCTCTTTGTACTACACAGAAGATCCAGATCATCTCTGTAACTGATGACTGACAGAATAAAAAGCTCTGGGCATATGAACAGAAATGTAATTGCCAGGCATTTAGTTGTACACACATGGACCTGCATGCTGACCTGGTTCAACAAGTTTTCATTTGAGCAATACTGAAATTGTGAGTAATGTTGGTGACTTCAGCTCTATCCCATTGGGAGCAACATCTGCTTAAAAGTGAGTGACAAGAGGACTAAATGAGCCAATGTGGCCAAATCTTTTTGGAAATTGCCTCAGAATCGTGGTTGCTGAATAAATGCAGTGTTTTATCATGAACATGTTGTGTGAAAGAGGCCCTAGTGGTTCACTGGTTTAATCGATGCCGCTGGCCAGACCCTCTGTGGCTCCAGCATTCCAGGCCCATGAAGGGAGGCCAAGGAGGCTGCGTGGGCCCGTGAAGATTTACAGACTTGGAAACACTAGCGAGCAGTTCCACTCCCTGTTTTATGGTCAAAATGAGTTAAAATGTACTTGACCGCAGTCCATTTGGTTTTGGTTCATCATGAAGGAATGGGAAGGCTTTAAAACCCGGCACCCGATGCACTGCTGTGGATGAGATTTTGAAAGGCTTATTGGATCGACACTAGGTTACACTGTTGTAGCAGAATTGTGGAGTGACCGTGACAGCTCATGCGACTTTATGCCATAGCTAGTTGGCCATGCTGTGAAATCTTAGCATAAAGTGCAACCTTTTCTATGTTGTTGTTAGGTGGCTTCGTGTCCATTCCAGCCCCTAAAGCCCTCTATGTAACAGCGCGACACACTGCCCTGTCCTGCACCATCCTCACATGTTCCCACGTTGGAGCCATTGCGACAGCCCCTGTGTCGATCCATGTTGGCGAAGGCCTTTCTCTTCTTTGCCTCTCTCTCCCTCACCAAGCACCATGTCCTTCTCCAGGGACTGGTCCCTCCTGAAAAGATGCGGGAACAAAAGTATGACAAGTCATGGAGGCCAGTCCCACAGCTGAGAGAATGCTAGTGGTCATCATGTTCAGCTAGTCGGCCTTCCATGATCTGCAAATGTGAAAAAAATCTTTAAAAATCTAAAATGTGAAAAACATCTCAAAGCCTGGTATGTAAGTCCTAGTATCCTAACAGTTTAACATTGAAATGCACTGAAGTTCAGTCAACTTATAAGAAAATTGGAACCTAAGTACATTTTCCCAATCAGCAAAAAGGACATGCTATTATGATACTGAATATGTTGTGCTCTTTTGTCAGTATATCCTATGAGCTTAGTGTGTATTGATGTACGTATCCAGTATTTTTTGAGGGGAGCAGTCCATAATAATTACATGACAGTAGCTTTGTCTCAGTGGGAAAATTTTCAAGATATCTGCATATATTCTTTTTTTTAATCATTATATTACAACTCATCACAATCCATACATCAATTGTGTAAAGCACATTTGCACATTCATTTCCATTATCAATCTCAAAGCATTTGCACTTCACTTAAGCCCCTGGCATCAGCTCCTCATTTTTGCCCCTCCCTCCCCACTACCCCCTCCCTTATGAACCCTTGATAACTTATAAATTATTATTTTGTCATATCTTATACTGTCCAAAATGTCCCTTCACCCACTTTTCTGTTGTCAATCCCCCAGGGAGGAGGTTATATGTAGATCCTTGTAATCAGTTCGCTCTTTCCACCCCACCCTCCCTCCATCCTCCTGGTATCGCCACTCTCACCACTGGACCTGAATGGATCATCCACCTTGGATTCCTTGTTTCCATGTTCCTATCTGTACCAGTGTACAGAGGGTATCTATATTCTATTGTTACCTTTCACTCTTGCCCGGTTTCCCTTTTCAATAGCTTGTCCTATCTCATTGAAAATACAAAATACACAAGCGTGCAACTGCAGAGTGACTGGAAAGTAGGCGAGTAACATAGACACTCTATAGAAAATTTCATAATTCCCCAAATAATCATCTCTATCACCAGGTAATACGTCAGCTCTTGATCACGTAGAATTCTCCAAGAAGATACCATGACTCCAGGGCTTTGGCTCCCTACTTTGTTAGTTCATACGAGCAGCTCTCCAATGGCTAAGGAGGGGCGACAGGGAGAAGCACAAATTCTGCAGTGTTTCCTAGTTGTCATCTTCCTTTCACCCGGTGCTTCCTGTTCTGATAAATATTTTAATTTCAATCCTCCCTCCAATGGAAGAGAGGATATGAATTTGGAATCGAGGCTTTTATTTTTGATCATTCATCTGATTTATGTGTTCTGACTGTTCTCTATTCTGAAACAGCTAGATAGAAATAAGGCTGCAGTTGGTCACAGACAAACTGTACAGAGATAAACTCATTATGCTAGAAGCATGCAGTCCTTGGGATAACATGTAATTAGTGAGGGAGTGTGTCTAGTGCAGTGTTTCTCAACCTTCCTAATGCTGCAACCCTTTAATACAGTTCCTCATGTGTGCTCACCCCCCAACCAAAAATTTATTAAAATTATTTCCATTACTGTAATTTTGCTACTGTTATGAACGGGAGAACCCTATGAGAGGGTTGTTCAACCCCCAAAGGAGTTGCAACCCACAGGTTCAGAACAGCTGATCTAGTGGGTGAAGTGGGTTAGCTAAACCCTGATGGAAATCCTTAGAGCAAGACCCCTGTGTCTAATGCCCATGTGAAGTCTCTGTTTCCCCAGGACTGTCTTCTTCATCCTTTCACATAGTGGAATGCATGGTACCTTGCCAAGCCAGAATATACGGGATGTTTTAGGACACTGTGGCTATTGAGGAGGTGGCTCTGAATTTCTCCGAGGAAGAATGGGCATTGCTGGACCTTTCTGAGAGGAAACTATAGAGACACGGGATGATGGAAACTTTTAGAAACCTGGCCTCAGTAGGTATGAATATTTTCATTAAAAACGGAAAGATGTGTGCATGCGTGTGTATATGTATATTTGTGTATGTTTCATACTCAGTGATGCTATTGCAGTATGTGAGCTGAGTAATGGGAATACTTTGTTATATAAACAAGTGTAGTACTTTCCTCTCAGGAGCATGATGTCATGTTTCCCCATGAATATAAGGCTCTTAGTGTTATACTGATTTCTTATAGCAAGTGTGACTATGAGTCTACTAAGTTTCCTTATGTGTTATAAATGTGAGTGTTGACCTTTGGTGCAGAGAGGCTATGTGTGCATTGTGCCTTGTAAGAGCTCTGTGTTTTTTCAAGGTTAACATGATAGCTTTATCTATTTATTATCTATTTATCCATTGTGTGTCAAGCACAGTTGTACATGTGTTACCTCATCATCCTCAAAACATTTGCTTTCTACTTGAGCCCTTGGTATCAGCTCCTCAATTTCCCCCCTCCCTGCTCACTGCCTCTCCATCATGAACCCTTGATAATTTATAAATTATTATTTTTTCATCCTTACACTGTCCGATGTCTCCCTTCACCCACTTTTCTGTTGTCCATCCCCCAGGGAGGGGGTTTTATGTAGATCCTTGTAATGGGTCCCCCCTTTCTGCCCCACCTTCCTTTCACCCTCATGATAGCACCACTCTCACCACTGGTCCTGAAGGCATCTTCTGTCCCAGATTCCCTATGTTTCAGGTTCCTATCTGTACCAGTGTGCATCCTCTGGTCTAGCTGGATTTGTAAGAGAATTAGGTTCATGATAGTGGAGGGGAGGAGGAGCATTTAGGAAGTAGAGGAAAGTTGTATTTTCATTGTTTCTACACTGTACCCTGACTGGCTCGTCTCTTCCCTATGATCCTTCTGTAAGGGGCTGTCCAGTTGCTGACAGACGGGCTTTGGATCCCCAATCTTCACTCCCCTTCATTCACAATATGCCCAATACTGATCCCATCGACACCTTGTAATCAATCCATAGGTTGTGTGCTTTTTCCATGTGGGCTTTCTTGCTTCTAAGCTAGATGGCCACTTGTTTACCTTCAACCCTTTAAGATCCCATATGCTATATGTTTTGGTAGCTGGGCTCCATCAGTTTTCTTCACATTTTCTTTGCACACAGTTGTCTTCAGCTATCATCTTAGGAAGGTGAGCATCGTGGAATGCCAGGTAATAGAACAAAGTGTTCTTGCATTGAGGGAGCACTTGCATGGAGGCCCAATGTCCATCTGATACCGTAATACTAAACCTATTAATATATGCACCTAGATCTATTTCCCCACCCTAATATAAATATATTTACATATGCACATGCTTGTATTTAGACTTCTGTAAATGCTCTTTGTCTCCTAGTTCTTTCCTCTATTTCCTTTTACTTTCCTCTTGTCCCACTATCATGCTCTGTCTGTAGTTCAGTAATTTCAGGGTTTCAGTAATTCTTCTCAGTTACATTGCCTTGATCAATCCCTACCAGGCATCTTACACCCTCCTTGCCACTTATTTTGTGTCAGGGGAAAGGCCAGACCCTAACACATCACAGCGGGTCGGTTGGTGCAATTGTACAGTGATAATAAATAAAGATTATAGTAAAGTCACAGGGAGCATGAGAGATAGAAGAGAGATTGAAATAATGGAGTCAGACACATTTCATAGTTGCATATTCACCTCAGCCTCACTTGGTGGTCCACATGGGGAGAGAAATATTTATTGCTAACCAAGGCTTTTTATATCATCTGGGGATGTGCAGGCCCCCTAATTACAGGTGAAGAAATCCATCACAGGAAAGTGTTGTGCTATAGGTAATATAGTAATGGGAGTGGGCTGCTGTAGGGGTTCATATGCTGTTGGAAGAGGAGGGAGTAAGGGTGTGCATGTGACAAGATGGGCGGACCCGAGATTCAGCATGGCAGCCTAACTTTGGATGTCACTGAGCAGGTTTGACCTGTTCTCTGGTTCACTGTAGAAATCATTATCAGTAAGGTGTACTGTAAACCCACCTTGCAGGGTCTAAATTGAAGCCTTTAGGGGGAAGTATCCCATTGTCCTTAACAGCAGGGATGGGCCCTATATGTGGTGGGACTAGACAGTCCTCTGACAGCTGATTGCCTTCAGGGAGGTAACTTGACAATTATTTACCATTAATTGTGAGCAGTGTCCTAAGTCTAACATATATTTGGGGGAGGCGACTTGGAGAAATCTTTCTGTTTCCCACTATATTGGATCACTTATTGATTGTTCCCTTTTCCCTGGGTTGGTTAACACCACTTTCTTTCCCCCACCACCCCTTCTCCCATGTCATGCTCCCCACCCCAACCATGGGTCCTGTTGCTTTCTCCTCCAGATTGTTTATCTGGCCTATATTATCTAGTTAGAAGTGCAGATATAATATGCACACACACACACACATACACACACACACAAGCACACATACACACAAAAGAGCAAAACAAAATGACAAAAGAAAACAAAACAACAGCAACAAGAAAAAAAGGGAAAAAAGAGAAAAGCCTGTAAAAAGTTAGAGGTCTGTATGTTGACCTTTAGGAGTGCTTTTCTGTGGAGTCTGATGGGGTGCCACGCCCTGGCCCCCGAGTCTAATTTTGGTACTCTTGGGACTTCCTTGCTCTACTTCCCTTGCTGTTCTGTTGCACAACACCCTTAGTGTTTTGCCTGGGTGTGGTGGGGTCAGATCGGATGCAATTCCCAAACTGTCTCCAGTGTTGTCCCCTATAGGGCTATAGGTCAGTGAGGGATGTCATGACTCATAGTCAGGGCAGCCATAGTGCTTCTTTTTGCATGGGCTGCTCAGAGCAGGCATATTGTCCTCAAAGCTTGGTGGGCCAGGATGTGTGCTCCACTCTCTCTTCCTCCCCCTTCATTTTCTCCCGTGTGCTCTGATCAGACATGTCCCTTTCCCTGAGCTGTAGCTTCAGTGTTGTCCTCTGAAGTAAATTCTTCTGGGGGAAGGGGCAGCTGTCCTCTTAGTTGGGATTGGGGCTGGCCCCTCTGATATTTTTGTTATAAATAGATTTTCATCCACCAAAATTCCACAGACCTAGAGGAGCATAGGACTGGCTCAGTGTCAGGGAATTGTTGATTATCTTTTCACACTTTCCTTGTGATGTGTTTTTCTCCAAGAGCAGCATGTCAGGTACACCTTTTCGCCCTCATATGACACTAATGTGATGGGGATCTGCCTTAGGCTGGGTTCTCTAGAAAAATAAAACTATGGACACTGACATATGCATAAGAGAGAGCTTTTCATCAAGAGAACATCCCAGCCCAGTCCAACTGAAGCCCATGGGTCCAATGCTACCTAGAGCATCCATGGCTCAGTGTGTTCAAGTTCCCAAACTTCAGTTTTTGGGTGAGCATCAATCCTATCTGTTGTCCAGCTTGATATATGTGTGTGTATCACATACATATATGTGTGTGTATCACATACATATATGTGTGTCTATATAGTCACTCTAATATTATATGTGCACACGAATGCCTTGGTTTAGTTTATTAATTCATCAGTATATGAGGACCTTCAACACTACAGAAAACTACAGGACTCTAAATTCATGCTTTCATCACAGAATGGGTGGAAACAAATTCCCTGTTTCAGGGTTTTAATCTGAATACATTTGTACTTCCTTTTCTGTAAGATAAATGCTATAATTTTGATCATGCTGTATTTCTTTTTTTATTAAATCACTTTATTGGGTCTTGTAGAACTCTTATCATAATCCACACCTCCATCCATTGTGTCAAGCACATTAGTACATTTGTTGGCATACTCATTCTCAAAGCATTTTCTTTCTACTTGAGCCCTTGCTGTCAGCTTCTCATTTTTATTCCCCCCTCCTCATGAACCCTTGATAATTTGTAAAGTATTATTTGTTCATCTCTTATACTGCCCTATGTCTTCCTTCACCCACTTTTCTGTTGTCTATCCCCCTGGGGAGAGAGTTATACGTAGATCATTGTGATAGGTTCCCTCTTTCTCCCCCCACCTTCCCCTTCCACTTCTGATTAACAATTAATAGTTAGGGAGTTAAGTACCAAGAGTTATTTCAGCGTGTTTAAATGTAGCCTACAATGTTTTAGCATTTATTAGCTATTCATGGCATATCGTGAATATTTTATGGATGTGATAATTAAATTATGATTAAAGGAATTTTTATGTCTTTTTGGAAGCCTCTTCCTTAAAAGAAAGTGAACCTGGTAGCTCTAGTTAGAACATACAGTCAATTTTTAATATCACTGGTAAAAGTGGACATTTATGGTTGTCCTTTTTCTGACGTGGAGTGATGTTTTTTCACGTATGACTTTTTCTTTTTAGGAATGTATATTAGCATATTAACATTTTGAACTATATTTGTTTTATGTTAGATTTGTAGAGTTATTTTTCCTTAGCATGAAAAGTCTTTGACTTTGTTTAGTAAGTTTTGTGTCTATTTAGATTATTAATTCTTTTTTACATTAATTGGTATATATTACAGTGCTCATTTTCTTATATTAAATCAACTCTAGGATAGATTCTACTTAATTATCATGTGTAATTATTTTCATGTGTTTTCTGACTCTATTCCCAATGTTCTCAAGAACTTTTTCATGTAGATCCATTATCAATATTGCTCTACAGTTTTCTTGAAGTATCATTATCTGACCTTGTTTACAGGTTATTACTGGTCTCATAGAAAATATTAGTAAGGTTACTCTGACAATCATTGTTATGTTTCACCCAATAACGTGAACTTAGACAAAAAGAATAAAGCGTCTATTCATATTGCGTGAATACTCTCCTGTCTAGCTGCCAGAATCTTCATCTTTAATCTGTCTTACAGTTAGCCTTGAAGTTTCTCATGGAATTGAATTGTGATTCAGTTGATTGTAAACTTTCTGAACATCCTGAAACCCACTCGACTCTCATAGATCACTTGCTCTGGCTGGATCCTCTAGAGTGATAAATGATTTACACCCCTCTTGACGGGACAAATCGTCACTCACACCTGAGACTATGGATGGGACATCCTTGAACCCAAGCCAATAAGCCCACTACTACAGTGTGTGTTGTTTGCCATCAGTCAGCATTACCTAGAAAGCTTGGAATCCAGAATTTAGGTCAAGATGACAAAATGGTTTGATCAGTCATCTCTTTTCTGGATACATCTTGCATTTTTAAGCATCTTCCCTCACCTTGGCTCTTACCACGACCCCTTGCCATTCCATGACTGTAAGCTGCAGTCTTTCCCAAAGGCTTTAAAATCGGACATCTGTAAACACAAGAGCTTAAGAGAGTAGCAAATAAGGATTCCCCTGGCTTGTTTTCTTGTTTAGAATATCTCTATCTTGGCCAAGGTACCTCTAGGATGTGCTATTGGTGTCGCTCTGTCTCTTGTTGTCCACCTGTACAAAAACTTTCTCTAGTTACTACACTATTGTGCATAAATGGCCACCCAACCATAGGGATTTCTTCACACAATAGATATTGTAAAGAATACCCAGGATGCAAGGGGATTGGAGTAGGTTTTACTTAATGAGAAGCTCAGCCTGAGTTGGAGTGGCAGATATGAGCGTGATTCAGCTTGATCACTTTCACCAGATATGTCAAGGGTTTTGGTCTGAGGTTCCGTTATGGGCTTTTAAAGAACATTCTTCATAAAATATTCCGTTCTTCAGTTAGATTGCTGGTGAAAAGAAGATATTTACCTTCAATGGAGCTTGAGAAATTTGAGGCCTTAAGTACTTCCACTTTGTGGATCCAAAGTTGATCATGATATTTGGGAAATTAGTAAAATTGCTCTGCAAAGATAGAGTGGACCCTTGTTTAATGCAAACCCTCAGCTTTGAGCAGGATTTTGATCCCAGGTGGTGGGGGTGGTCACTATTTAGCGCAAGAAGTACAGGCCAAGAAAGTGATATGCCTTTTTCAACATTGCCTCCTCTTCTGTTTCAGAACAAAGATTTGCCACAGAGAAATACAGTCCAGTCTAGGGAGCTAGAAATCTGGTACTAGTGTCTTGCACATTGAAGCATGACAAGGAAGGACTTCAACTTCTGACTGGGTCGTGAACCAAATCCATTCACCTGACTCCAAGCAGGGTGAGCATCCCTGGGGTTCCTGGGGTCAGCACTGGGCAGAGGAGTTTGAGGGGAAGCAGGAGGGATCTGAGCTTTCTGGGGTCTGAACCCAGGAAACACCAGTGTACAAGAACCCAGGCTGCCCCATTGGTCGGGGTCCGAGCAATTTGCGCATCTCCCGGAATGATAGAATTTGCTGATAATGTAACCATGTATAATTGTATTAGAACTTAAATTGTGAGCACTCCAGTTTGCAAAAGGCGGGTGGCATAGTGGTTACAGATTGGACTGCTAACTGCAAGGTCAGCAGTTCAGAATTACAAGTCACCCCTGAGGAGAAAAACAAGGTTTCCAATCTTGGTAAGAGTTATAGTCTCCGAAATCCACAAGGGGCCATTCCACCTCCCTTTAAAGGGTCACTGTAACCAGAATCCACTCTGTGGCACTGAGTTGGGTTTAAGGTTTGCATTGCTGATGACAGTGACAACTCTGTCCATTGCTGCCTCCCCAGTTTGATTAAGCCTCCATTGAATTCCTTTTGATAATTAGCCAAGAATGTAGATCATCTTACCCTTGCGGAAAATGCCTTACAAAATAGATTGCCTGCACTCCTCTCCATCCATCCCCCTCCAAGGGCCTGCCTAGATGTATCCTTGATGGAGCTCACCTAAGCAAGGACAGCACAGGGGCCATTGTTATGAGTCTGGCCTTGATTGCCTCAGTTTGAAGGCCCTGGACCAATCTTTTAAGTCTTTCTATCTAATAATGTGCCACGCCACAAGGGAAAGATGGGGCTTTCTATTCCTATAAAGAGATACATCCTCAGTAACTCACAGGGGAATTCTACCCTGTCCTATAGGGTTGTTATGAGTCAGCATTTGACTCAATGGCAGTGAGTGAGTGCCCTGGCAAGTAAGCCTTGGGTATCTACATTGACTCTCAGTTTCTGGTTAGCGTTTCACCACTTCACCCCATGAACTTGAACTGCAGTGGATGAGGGTTGGGAGCTCTGGCTCTGGGGCTGCTTGCTTGAATTTTCACATCATGGCCCTGCCCCTGATGGGACCTTTGCCATTTGGGCAAATGAGCACAAGCCCGAGTTTCCTTTTCTGCAGTATAGGCTGAGGAAGGAGATGTCTCCTCTCTTGTGTGCTAACTGACTTTTACCAGTTAGTGTGAATTAGATCTTTCAAAGAGGAAGATCAGGGAGAAGGGGGAAGGATGACGCAACTTGGATAGAGGTGAAGGCAGTGTGAGGGGTCAGAGAGAGATGAAAGGACCATCATGTCACCTTTGACTACTCTTAGTGAGGCTTGCTTGGAGTGCAGGAGACGGGGAGAGTGAGGACACGGGATAAAGGCAGTGCTCATTCATTACTTCCGGGCAGAGTTCAGCCTTTGGCATGTTTGTTGGATGCTGGCGCTGTGTTCATCCAATGAAACTTCAAACTTCTGTCCTCTCATTAACCCTTTGTCTCCCCTTTGTTCACGATTTAAAATTTCTATTCTCGGGTTCTCTTTAGAGCCCCAGGAAATCAGAAGTCACAAGTCACTTCTGTTTACAGAGAGGCCCCCAGTATGCAAAGGCAGGAGGGTGTGTTAACAGCACACTGGTCTAGTGGCTGGTCACGCCCATGCAGTACATTCTCCATCCCTTAGCTCAACAAAAGGAAAATCACCAAAGAAAAAAATTTTTCTTTTTCATGCATAATTACTTTTTCAGTTCCCTCCCCCACCCATACTCTGTGTGAATTACAATAGAACACGCACACACACACATACACACAATTTTCTGCCAGAATGTGTTACTCCAGTACATTCTACCCTCCTCCCTCACTGCCTCCTACCCTTTTTTCTCCTATCTACTTTCTTCCCATGATACCCAATGGACAGGTAGGGGAATTCAAAATAGACCCCAGTCTCAAATGTAGTTTAAAGCTCACTCACGCACTGCTATTGTGCCAGTTCTGACTCATAGTTACAGGATACAACTGTCCTTGTGGATTTCTGAAACAACAATTCTTTGTGGGAGTTGAAAGCTGCCCTTTCTACAGGAATGCAGCAGGTGCGTTTGAACTGCCAACCCTGCAGTTAGCAGGCCAATGTGAAGGGATTTTGCCACTTTGCCACCAAGGATCCTAAAGGTAGCATGAGGAGAACATTTATTAAATCTTCCATGGTACACAGGCAAGGGGGAGACCTGAACCACAGCTCTCGGGATTCTTGGTGCCTCGCAGTGGACAGTTCCAGCCACATCGGATCCAGGCTTCCCAAGATTTGCAGAGCCACCAGCATAGTCTTTGCTCCTCTCCAGGATTCACAATTGCTTCCTGGTTGCTCAGGTATGTAGGAGTTTAGTGGTTCTCTAATGCAATCATCCCATTTTGCAAAGAAGATGCTGATGCCCAGACCGGGGAGAAGATTATCGTAGGCCACTGAGAAGGACACCATCACCTCAAGTCCTTCTGACCCCCCACAAGTTTCTGCCAACAGCACTGAGCCCTGGGTTACCTACTCAGTCTTTTGAAGCCTTAGCCAGCTGATGCAGCTGCCAGTTGGATTGATCAGGGTATGTGACCCAGAGCTCCTTAGAACGCGCCCCCCCCAAATGCAAATTTACTGCCATAGAGTTGATACTGATTCATAATGACCCTATAAGACAGGGTAGAACTTCCCCTGTAGGTTTCTGAGACTAACTTTCAGCCTTTCTCCTGAGAAGTGGCTGGTTGTGTGGTGGTTTAGACCTTGCAGTTAGCAGCCTTTTAGCATGAGAGGTAGGGTCACATTTCTGTTCTGATTATGCTCCATTTTCTGAGATGCCAGTGCCGAGGCTCCCCCCCTGCAGGTAGCAGTGAGATTTTTCTCACTAAACTGCGCTGGATGGGAAACTTGGGGCAAGTAGTGCATCGCAGCCAAGGAAGATCTCATTGACAATGCAGAACTTGAATAAGGCAGGAAGACACAGGAGTGGCCATCTGGTGGTGGGGAAAGTGTTCCAGGTAGGAGACAGTCAGTGCAAAAGGCCTTGTGATTGAGTTCTCCAAGCTTCTTCCTGGAACAGCAAGGAGACCAATGTGAGTGGGGCATGACACTCTGTAGTGAGGAAAGATGATCACTGTGTGGGCCTCCTGTATGATTGAGAAGCCAAGGGGAATTTTTAAACCCTAAGCCAGATCAATGCTCAAGGAAGCTTTAGTCAAGACATCAAATGACACGCTGCATTGGCTAAATGTGCTACAACAGATCTTTTAAAAAGACTGAAGATCAAGGATGTTACTTTGAGGACACTGCCTGATCTTGTGCCAATTCTCGCCATGGTTGTTAGGTTGGAGTCCATTGTTGCAGCCATGGTGTCAGCCCATCTCCTTGATGGTCAGTCTCTTTTCTTGTGGACCTTCAGTTTTACCGAGCATGATGTCCCTTTCCATGGACTGGTCTTTCCTGATAAAATGTAGTAGCTACCAGATTGGATGTCATGCCTTTAGAACAGTGGTTCTCAACCTTCCTAATGTTGTGACACTTTTATATAGTTCCTCATGTGTTGTGCTCCCCCCAACTATAAAATTATTTTTGTTGCTACTTCATAACTATAATATGGCTACTGTGATGAATCGGATGACCCCTGTGAAAGCATTGTTCGACCCCCCCCCCATGGGGGTCGCGACTCACAGGTTGAGAATCACTGCTCTGGAACATTTTCATCATAGAAGAGAGTTCGGTTGCACAGCTCTGAGTTAGAGGGTGAGACGGGTTATTTGACATTCATTTGCTGATGTGTTTGCAAACCCAGTGGAAACACTCGGGAATGAGCATCTTCTTTAGCCATTTTCCTGGATCATTCAAATGCCATCTCCCTGTGAATGCCTCACTCCATCCTTGGCTTTCCATACTTGCCATATGAAAATGGGATAATATTCAATACTTAGCATTATATATAACCCAGTATTTGGTAGTCTGCCTCAAACAGATGCGAGTCTCTCTCTTTTTCTACTAATATTTAATTTTGATATGTGAAAACATACAAAGCAAAATCTGTTCCATTTCAACCCTTTCTGGACACAATGTTCAGTGACATTGGTCACACTCTTCATATTGAATTAACATTCTTGTTCTTTCTATTCTAGGTGTTTCCTTTCTTTTTACTTAATCTCTCTGCCACAACCCTCTCACACATATTTTGAATTATCTGTAACCCATTTAGTTTTGTGCTGATTTTTTAAAGACTGCAATACTCAAGGATGCAATCCTTTAAGAGCTAAGTTGTTATTTAGTTTAAAGATGACTTCAGGGGACAGTTTCAATTCAAGGTTTGAAGAGTAACTCAGGGTCATAGTCTCTGGGACTCTTCCAGTTAAGTAAGTCTAGATAATTAAAGAATTTTAAATTACATTCCACAAGGTTCTCCCTTTCTATCAGCATCCTTAGGAATCATGGTGCTATGGTGCCTGCTAACCTCAAAGTCAGTAATTGAAACCACAAGCCACTCTGCAGGGGAAAGCAAAGGCTTTCTGTTTCCTTAAAGAATAGCAAGCGAGGAAACCACAGGGGGTGTTCTAGACTGAGTCAAAATTGACTCCATGGCAGTGAGTTTATGTTGTTATCGAAAAACGAACACATTTTAATGGGGGCTCTGACAGATAATATAACAATCCATAAATCAATTAGATCAAGCGAGTTTGTACATATGCTGCCACCATCATTTTCTAAACACTATCATTCTATTCAACCCCTTTGATATCAGCTCCTGTTTTTTCCCTCTTTCCTCAACCCTCACACCCTTACTAAATTATATATAAATTAATATCTTTATACACACCGTCTTCTGTGTCCCTCTACTCATATTTCTGTTATTCGGCCCCTAGGCTGTGTGTGTGTGTGTGTGTGTGTGTGTTCTAAATCCATCATTGTTATCAGTTCCCTTTCCCTCCCCTACCCTACACAGCCACCCTGTGCCCTCATGGTATCTGAGTCAGTTCGAGTTGACTAGAGAAGCACATTCATAAACACTCATGTGTCTTAAAAAAGCTTTATATAGAAGAATAATTTTATATTAAGAAAACATCCCAGCCCAGTCCAGACCACGTCCATAAGTACGAAATTAACCCATATATCCAATAACAGTGTGTAAATTTTTTCAGACTTATGCAACACATGCAATGACACCAAGTGCTGGAAGATCACAGGGCAGTCGGTGGAATGTCTTATGGACCCAGTGGAGGTGGAAAGTGGCATGGGTCTCCACATGACTCCTCGCCGTTCAAGGCTCTGGCTGCCGTCAATGTAGATCCATGTATCTTGTCAGTAGGAATATCAAGTTATGGGTGTCTCTCACCCCCAGGAAAGAATACAGGAGTTGCCAGAATCCTCAAGAGAAGGCCATGCCCACATTGAGACCTCACTGGCTATGGCCTGAGTGACAGCCTGGACTCCACCCCTATGCAAAATGATGGGAGATTAAAAAGCTACCACAGTATCGCTACTCCCATTCCTTTTCCTGAGGATTTTATCTGTCCTGGATTCTGTGCGTGTTGCTATTTTTTTTTTAATGATTTTTCTTTCTGCATCCATCCGTGGTGTCCCTGATCTGAATGCCCTGATGCAGTATCTGTGAGTCTCCTGTGAGCAGGGACTGTGTTCTCTACATCTGGGTCTTCTTAAAGCTTTGCAAATGTTGTCATTTGAATAACACTCAATACATATTTGTTGAAGGAATGGCATTGCAGGTGACAGTCAGTACCTATTCTCCCATCAGTTATATGGTTGGCGGTCTTTTTACCTCTCAGACATATAGCTGAATCATTACAATGTGAGGGTCTGAGCCTGGTTATATTATGGGGACATGTAGTCAAAAGACAAAATATGTTTGCCTAAAGCACCTTTTGAGTATGATGTTTCAATAAAATAAATTGGACAGATCCTGGCAGCAGACATGTTTCAGCCGCTCACAAGGTATGTGGCTTTGGGTAGTGTACCCTAAGCTCTGAATTCAAGGTAAGTAGTTTCAATGGTCAATATGCATGTGAGAGCTGGACAGTGAGTAAGGAAAACTGAAGAAGAATCAATGCATGTGAATGATGTGCAAACAATACCGAAAGTCGTCTGGGCTGTCAGAAGAACAAGCAAATCCCTCTTGGAGGAAGCACGGCCAGAATGCCCCTTAGAAGTGAGGATGGCAAGTCTTCATCTCACATCCATTGGACATGCTATCAGGAGAGACTGGTTCTTAAGAAAGGACATAATGCTTGTTAAAGTACAGGGGCAGCAAGAGGGAAGAAGACCCTTGATAAGATGGATGTCCACAGTGGCTACAGCACTGGGCTCAACATGGACCAACGACTGTGGTGATGACACAAGAGCAGGCAGGGTTTCATTCCGTTGTACAGTTCCGGTCTCTGGTACAAAGGAAAATAAGTTGCCCTATTCTGTGGGGTCGAGGCTATTGTGCCTGCTGTGTATTTTGTCCTAAGGACTTGCAGTGTTGTTCTTTATACAGTGTTGTTGTTATTAGCTGCTTTTCGGTCCATTTTGACTCATAGCGACCCCCATGCATTTCAGAGTAGAACTGTTCCATAGGGTTTTTAAGGCTGTGACCTTTTGGAAGCAGATATTCAGGCCTACCTTCCTTAGGCACCTCTTGGATTCTGGGTGGGATTTAACTGCCGACCTCCTGGGTGCTAGTCAAACACTACCCAGGGAGTCCTCCCACTGAATAGTGTGAGTGTATTCCCACCTAGGGTGCTCCTCTTCCAGTACTTGTTTGGACGGTATTCTCTTTTGGTCCATAGGGTTCCATGGACTCATTTTCAGTAGTACATCATCAGGTCTTTCTTCCCAGTGTGTCCTAGCTTGGATGCTCTGGTGAAGCGTGTCCAGAGTGGCTTGCTCTGGTTATAATCGTAGCTGGTGACACCGCTTACAGCAATCACAGCTAGAGACAAATGACAACATGATGACAAACTGACAGATGGGTGGCAGCCTAGGGAAGGAATGATCAACACAACACAACCTGAGTGGAAATCGAGCTATGGAGTCTCTGAGAGTCCAGGCTCTTCGTCCTGGCACAGCCTGGGGCAGGGCCTGGAGCCAGGAACTGTGGCTGCTGGGGTGAGGACCCCCAGCTTCGCCACCTGGCATTCCCTCCCCAAACACAGCTGGCAGCCTGTGGGAATTGTCTTTCCCCTTGAACATGACAGCACTGACGAGCATAACGCAACCCTGCTGGTGGTTAATGACTGGTGACATTATGAGGCCGCTGCCCACCTTTGGTTGAGGGAATTTGCCAATGCTCGGAAGTTGTTGGGCTCTAACGAAATGCAACCCCTGCAAGCAAGCACTGAGTCAAGTGCACGAGGTGTGGGGCACTCCGACATCCCCGCGTGACCGTGAAAAGCAGGCTGCGTAGCAGTGGTGGCTGCTGAGGCTCCTTTCTCCTGGCAATACTGGCGTGCTGAAATGGTGGGCTGATTTGCCATGGAAAGCAGGGTTTCATGGGAACTTGAGGATTAAGAATCCACATGCCTGCAATCAATATTGTATGTTCATCGTATAATTTACTTTGAAAGGGAGACGACACAGTTCTCCGAATTTTTGGGTGAAGTAAACCACTTTTCCAAAGGAGTAAGTGGATTTCTGTGTGTATAAATCATGCCCAGCACTTGGGAGTGCAGAGGAGGATATGGGAGGATGGTAAAGAAGAGCAGCAGGAGAGGACCTGAAGACCTGTTTCCTCAGGGTCAGGGGCCAGGCAAAACCAATGTCCCTGGAACACCACTGTCTCTCTGGAATGGTATTAGCACAGCTTGTTCTTTGCATACTGTACTGAGTTCATTCTGACTCGCAGCGCCCCTGTAGGGAAGAATAAACATGCCCCAATGAGTCTCTGAGACTATAATTCTTTACTCAAATAGAAAGCCTCATCTTTTTTCCATGGAGGAACTGGTGGATTCAGAACTGCTGACCTCGTGGTTAGCAGGCCAACACCGAACCTACTATACCACCAGGACATTTCTGTTTAGCCTAGAGACTTTCAAATGGATAGAACAAGACCCATCCCAACCCTGTTCACGGCTATCAACCCCCCTTTCTTTGAAGTCCCCACTACGTTCTGTGAAGTTCACCACTTTCTGTGTGTGTGTGTGTGTGTCTGTGTGTGTGTGTGTGTCTGTGTGTGAGAGAGAGTTATAAAAACAGGAACTTTGACCTCCTTTTAGAACTCTTGCAATTCCAGGGCTTGCTCAACAAAGCACGAATCCCCAGTGTCTTCAACCTGACTTGTCCCATGTGGAAATACACATTGGGGTTCCAGACACACTGAGCTAATGAGTGAGTGGACACTACTGTGCTATCTAAACAAACCCTGTGTGACAGGGCTGCACCTGCCTTACTTAATTGAATAACCAGGACCGTTTTCTAAAATAGGTAATATCAACTTAATCTCCCTGCCATCGAGTCACTGCTGATGCATAGCGACCTTGTAGGACAGGGGAGAATTGCCCCCATGAGTTTCTGAGCCTGTAACTCTTGACAGGAGTAGAAAGCCTCATCTTTCCCTCACTGAGTGCTGCTGTTTTCGAACTGCTGAGTTTAAGGTTAGGGACACAATGTGTAACCCACTACACCACCAGGAGATGCTTGTGTCAACTTTCTATATACGAAAAGGAAATGTCGCCAGGTCCGATGCCATCTTCATGGTCACTGCTGTATGTGAGTCCAAAGTTGTGGGCCAATACATCTCAAGGAGAATCGCCTGCATATCCAATGACACATCCCCGCACCAAACCGGATTTCCTTTTCTACTGATCAGCCTTGCTTAATGACTTGGCCAAAGTGATCAAGCATAAATCCTCCCAGCCTCCCTTGCCAGGCACAGTGTGGTTTCCGAGAGCAGTGTTTCTTCTACAATGGGAGTGCTCATGCTTTTGCCACACTCGGCAGATTCTATGAATATTTTGACTTTTTTAAAAACTTATTTGATCATAGAGCATGTTTCCCTTTTCCCTTTGTATGAGATGACAAAATTTCACTCACTTCCTAGTCATCCAAGGAAAGAGTAAACTTCCCTGCCCTGCCAGTGAAGGGCTTGGCCAATAGAATAAAAGTGGAAGGAGTTGTGTGCCACTCTAGATCAGAGGTTTTAAGAGAAATGGTCCTTTTGTTGCTTACCTATCCTTCAAGAGGCAGGAACCCTGGTAATATAGTGGTTATGTGTTGGGCTCTTAACCTCATGGGTCACATGCATGCAAGTCTTTCAATTTCAAAGCCTGATTGTTCCCCTGCACAAAGCTAACAGAGATAAGCAACAACTGCTTGTAGGCTGGAAAGATTGCCCGAACATAGTGTACTTTGGGGATTTCTTACTGCCAGGAGAAATACATTCGATGTGGCAGGTGACGGTCCTAGTATCTCTCAGCTGCCAATCAGAGGCAGGTTCTGAGCCTTCAGTCAGGGCCACTGGAGGAAGTGGCTCATGGTGCTGCTGCCATAGTCCATCCCAGGTCAAGCCCTCTGAGGTGCTGGGTTACAGAGTTTTGGATTGGCACTCAGTGAGGGCTGCTTCAAAGCTCTTTCCTTTCTTAAACTTGCTCCTGCAACCACATTCTTTCTGAAGGTCCTTGTCAGTAAGCCGAAATCCCAACCAATTTGCTAAGTCAGGACAAAATGCAAAGTTGATGGTACCGAGAGACATTAAACCACCTACAACCTTTTAGACCATGTCAACAGATCATCTGTAGCCTCAACTGCAGAAACATTTCACTAAATCCTCTCTGTTTCTCCACAAAGATTAGGAATGCCCTTCTATCTTTTAAAAACAGATATTGGTCTGGCACCACTTCGGTTCCAGCTGAGGTAGTGGATTCACCTGAGCTAAGCTCTAGAGAGGATCACTTAATCTTCATTCAAGATATATGTCATGAGGACTGTAGATCATGCAGGGACTGCACAATCCCTCTGTGTCGGCAGCGGCTGCATCACGGTCTAGCCCATTGGGAAGACAGACGGACCCATGGCAATTATAAGGCAAGATGCTGAGGGTGCTGGGGTGGTCTAAGGATACAGGAAAGGAACTATTGGGAATGGAGGCAATTATGAAGGGTTCTTTTTTCCCATGGACCAAACCCATGCCAGTTGCCATGAAGTTAACTCTGATTCATAGGGACTCCTTTGGGCCAGAGTAGAACGACATTCTGTTGTTTTTTTCTATAACTGATTTTGTTGTTGTTGTTTGAAATGCAGCACCAGGCCTTTCTTCAGAGACACTTCTGGCTGGGCTTGAAGCTCCAACCTATGAGTTAGTAGCCCAGTATGTTAGCCAACTGCACTACCCAGGGACTCCTCCATGTGACTAAAGAATGACTTAAGGACTTCCCCCACAGACCCAAACCAAAACCAAATCCACTGCCATGGGGTTGACCTCATATATGGCACAATAGACTGGCTCTGCTGATTTTCAGAATTGCACATCTTTACTGGAGCAGAAAACCCTCATCTTTCTCCCAAGGAGTAGCTGGCGGGTTTGAACCATTAACTTTGCCATTAGCAGCAGCCCAACTCTTAACCCATTATACCACCAAGAGTGGTTCAATTTGGAAAAATAGTATGTGATCACCTATCTATGAAGGGAAACCCCTCTCATAGAGTGCACTTACACAAATGAGAAAGAAATGAGTCCCCAAATGCCCGTCTTAATCAACAATCTGGGGAAGGGTGTTCTGGGAAGCAGCTTTCAAATGTTCCTGGAGATTTTAAAATTAATCAACCTAATCCCTGTTTTAAAGAGCCCTGGTGGTACAATGGCTAAGGACTGGGTGGCTAAACAAAAGGCTGGTAGTTTGAACCTACCCATGGGCTCTAAAGGGGAAAAGACCTGATGAGCTGGTCCCATAACGATCTCAGCCTAGGACACCTTTGGGTGCAGTTCTACTCTGTCCAGTAGGGTCACTATGAGCTGACATCAACTTAAAGACACACAGCACGTTTGACTCTGCGTTATTTGTTGATAGAGTTTGTGCAGAGCATTCTGAGTAGAAAACAGACTCGGGCATCTGACATCAACCAGCAACAGTCTCTTTCCTTGAGAAAGACTGTGGAAAGGGATGAGGAGGGAGCTTCCAAAAGCGTGTGGAAAATGATATGAAAAAATAATGGAATTTTGCCATGAGCTTTTTGAAGCTCTCTTCATGAGAGCTAGTCCTCCATGGAGGTTTCTAGAAAAGTGAAACACGAAGGAAGAGGCTGGTAAGTCCCACTGAACAATTCCAGGGGAGATTGGGTCTTGACTCAGAGTACTTGAGCATTCTGGCTTATTCCTCCAAATAGCAAATCAGACTAGACCAGGTTCTGAGACTCAGGGAAGGCAAATAAGACACACCAGGCCCATGATTCAGACTTATGGGGAAAGTCACACTGGAGAGGGAAGGCCTCTTTACCTTGTGTGCCTGACAAGTGTCTCATTTGCCTCATCTAAAACCCAGCCCTGGAAAAAAAGCTAACAGTACCAGCTTCAAACTTGTGTTTGGATCTTGTCTCTGTCACTTATTAACTTAGCCACCTTAAATCCCTTCCTCTAGTTTTCCATCTGTAAATGAAGCACAGTTCCAATCATAGGGCCTTCAGTAAATGGCTATTATTAGCTAGGCATGCACTCCTGTGTTCTAGGCGAGAGTTCTCAGCCAGGTTTTTGTGGGAGCTTGTTCTTCAGGGTATTGTCATAGATGAGTGTGTCACCCAGATTCCTCTCAGGGCCAAGAGACTGATTTCCCCAGCTGCTGAGAGAGCCACTGATAGAAAAGGTCCCAGCTGTCTGGCCCCTATCGGGATTGCCTCAGCTGATGAGAGCTCATCCATGGTCTGCTCCTTCCCAAACTAACCTTCATCCAACGACTTGTCAATGTAGGGGTATAAATGGCATAGTGGAGGCATTTGACCCCCCTGTAACTTCACAAAAGGCAATGGAGGAAAATCAAGATAAACAGCCCAAGGCTGATTCCTATGAGACAGAGATCAAAATGCCTCCACCCTCCTTTCTTTTCACAGTTTCTGACACCAACCATCCGTACCATGACACTCTCTTTTTCTCTGCTGGGTTTGATAATCCTTAAGTGGCAATGGCCACACAGAACTCGCAAACAATACTTATTTTTCTGGGGTTAATTGGGGACCTAGCAGGTGACAATTCAGGATCAGAAATGACTGGGGATATAGTTCTTCAGTCAGGACAGTCTCTTCCCAGTGGTGTCCAGAGGCAGAACTTTTTCTGGTCCTTGGCCTGTGCCCTGCAGCTCCTTGACCTCTGCTCTGCTTGGGACCGTGTGCAAAGTTCTTTCAGCTCTGCTGATAGGTGCGTTGAGGCAGCCCGCTTTGTCTGGAAGCCTTGACCCAAAACACTCAGCTTTCTCATTCTGTGTGCTGGCGAGCTCCCTGTTCTGGGGTCTTGGTGCTGCTGCCTCTGCTTCCATGAGCTATTTATCTGCCACTGTTTTTCAGTGTCTCCTGATGCATCCAGTGTCAGGGATCTCTGTCTCCTGGACAGAGGTGGTGCTCAGAGTAATAATCCTGGGTCCAAAGAGCTCACTCCACTGCTGGCTCGTCTTTCTCGGTGCTCTTGAAACTCCACTTTCTGTTTCTGAGTTAACTCACCCAGGATGACCATACCGACCAATCCCCACATTAGGGGTCTACAGGTCTTATTTGAATGGTCTCACCTCTTCGAGGATGCCATGCACTTTACTGATATTATTAGCATGCTATCTACTTCCCTCGGTGGCATAGTTCCACCCTGTCATTGGTAGGCGTTACAAAGACTATAGCTAGAGGAGAACTAGTAAGCAATTTGCTGCAACACATTAGGCTACAAAGTCCCAGGCTACTGGTCACCACTTGGCCAGGTCCCAGTTACAGAGCTCCCTGTGATGGCTCCTTTTGCATATCAATGTGGCGAGGCTATGGTGCCCAGTTTTTTGGTCAAACAAGCATTCATCTATTTGCTCTTGCTTTTTAAACATTTTATTAGGGGCTCATACCACTCTTATCACAATCCATACATATACATACATCAATTTTATAAAGCACATCTGTACATTCTTTGCCCTAATCACTCTCAAAGCATTTGCTCTCCACTTAAGCCCTCCGCATCAGGTCCTCTTTTTTTGTCCCCACTCCCCATCCCTCATGAGCTCTTGATAATCCACAGATTGTTATTTTGTCATCTCTTGCCCTTTCCGGAGCCTCCCTTCCCCCCTTCTCTGCCGTCCATCTCCCAGGGAGGAGGTCACATGTGGATCCTTGTAATCAGTTACCCCTTTCCAACCCACTCACCCTCCACTCTCCCAGTATCACTCCTCACACCCCTGGTCCTGATGGTATCATCCACCCTGGATTCCCTGTGCCTCCAGCTTCCATATGCACCAGTGTACAGCCTCTGCCCTATCCAGTCCTGCAAGGTAGAATTTGGATCCTAGTAGTTGGGGAGAGGAAGCATCCAGGATCTGGGGGAAAGCTGTGTTCTTCATCGGTAATACATCGCACCCTGACTGACCCATCTCCTCTCCTAAAGCCCTCTATGAGGGGATCTCCAGTGGTCGACATTTGGGCCTCTGGTCTCCACTCTGCACTTCCCCCTTCATTCTCTATGGTATATATATATATATATATATATATATATATATATATATATATATATATATATATATATATATATATATATATATATATCCATATACACTCAGAGATATATATACATATATATATTCTTTTTTTTTTGCATGATGCCTTATACCTGGTCCCTTTGGCACCTCATGATCGCACCGGCTGGTGTGCTTCTTCCAGGTGGGCTTTATTGCTTCTGAGCTAGATGGCCGCTTGTTCACCTCATCTATTTGCTCTTATGAAGGAGTTGGTCTCAAGCAAAATAGAATACCTTCCATAATGTGGGAAGGGGTAAACCTATCAGCCAAAGGCCTTCAGCGCAGAAAGGGAGTTTCCCTAGGGTGTGTTCTGACCATTCTTATTCTTGTCTTTTCCCATCACCTAACCTATGGATTTTAGAATGAACATCTACAGAGCTCTTTAGGCTGTTGCCTGACCTATGAATTTGGAACTTGCCATTTCCCTATGTGAGCCAATTCCTAGAAATAAGCCTCACTCTCTGGGGCTCTGGTGTCGTAGTGGGTGGCCCTTTGGGCATTCAACAGCAAGGACATCAGTTTGAAAACACCAAGGGCTCCTTGAGGGAAAGGTGAAGTTTCGTAATCTCCTGAAGAGTTACAGTCTCCAACGCCCAAAAGGTCAGTTCTATACTGTTTTACACAGTCACTTTGAGTCCACCTTGATGGCAATGAGTGGCCGGTGCAGTGGTTAACCATAGGAGCCCTGGTGGATATATCAATATCTCCAGTTACAGCTATATAACTGGTTTGTTTTCTCTAGGGAACACTGACTATGACACTCTCCATAGGCAGGGCTGAGACCTCTGTTGAGATTTCCCTCTTGTGCCCTTCCTTGATTCCCCCCACAGGTGCTTATTCCCTGAGCATTCCTCAATAAATGTCAGGAATCCAGAGCTAATTCCATCACAGTGTCTCCTTCTTTCAGGGAGTCTGAATGGCTTCCGGGGAGTAGGAACTGCTGTCTCCATCCAACTTCCACCTTCTATTTCTATGATCTGGATCTTATTTGGGGCTCATTTGGTTGTAAACAGGTAAAGAGACCAATACTTGGAAGAGAGAATCCTAGGATAATGGAAAGGTGGGGAGAACAAGAGGACAGCTGGCTCTGTCGACGGTTCCTGACCACCACTGGCATGTTCCTGTGTTCTTTGTGTCTGTCTCTCAGGGCACATGCTGTAATCTCGCAACATAGACTGCCTCCTCCACGTGGTGGGACATGTGCTTCTGAATTATGCTTCTTAGATGCCAGGCCACTTGCAAAAGCGGGACTTTCTTTTTCGTTTTTTGTTTGGAAATGCTCCAGAAAAAGCGTCTAGTTGACACATCTTATGTCAGTGTCTCCACTGGGCCAATGAAAACAGCATTGTGACCGTATTGAAATGTGATGTCTTCCCCAGGGACCTGATGTTTCAGCCAGTGAGGTAGTTCACAGGGACAGATAAGAAAGGGGGTTGGGACAGATTAAAATAATAATAATGTCTATTTGCAAAGAATAGGGCCTTATTATTTTTCGGATGCCCCCATCTGAACACCCTACCACTGAATATAGGCAGGAGGTAGGGCCCACCTGTCACTCAAGCAGCTAAAAATGTACAGCACTTGCTGTAGCAGCTGCTAATGTGCCCATGTATTAGCATTTGGCACCCACCACTCCCATAAATGCCAATGGTCTCACAGGAAGCACATGTAACTCCCCACACAGGGAACAGTCATTGAGCAGACAGGGGAGTTGACATCCTCCAGGACCTAATGCCACTTTAACCAATGACACATGAGGATAGGTGGAGCCACACTCCAGTTCCCTCAGCCTTTGGGTGGGACAACGACAAGAGGATTTATACTGTCTCTGGGAACCTACTCAATGACATTTCTTTATCGGCCTCTTCCCTTTGCTCTGTCAGTATTACCCTTCTCCACTGGTCCTTCCTGGAGGCACCTCCCAAGGAAACAATAGTCTAGCTGCTATTCCAATTCTAGTGGATTCCAATTCTTGGTGACCGCATTCATGTGAGTCAATCAGAACTGTGCTTTCTGCAGATTCTTTCTCTCCCCTTTTTAAGAGTAGTTTTAAGGACACTGTGAAAGCTTTCCACCATCCAGTTCCAGAACATTTTCATCGACCCTGCAGCCATTAAGCAGTCATTCCCCATTGCCCCTCCCACCCCACCCTGGGAAACCACCAATCTACTCTATGGCTCTACAGGATTTACCTGTCCAGCATTTTTGCTCTAAATGGACTCACAATACATGGCATTTGGTGTTTGGCGTCTTTCACTACATGTCTTGCGTTCACCTGTGTTACAGAGTCTGTCTGAATCAAAGGCCTTAGTTTTCTTGTGGCAGACTATATGCATATCCCATTCTGTGTAGGTCATATTTTCTCTATTCTTCTACTGATGGGTATTGTTGGCTTATTGTTTACCTTTTGCCCATAGTGATTAGTGCAGCATCCATCTGGGTACTCGTCTTTCATTGTTTTAGATATGCACTTGGGAATGGACTCCCTGGATCAGCTGGCAAGGGTTCATGACCAAGTGGGTTATGTTGGGCTGCTAACCATAAGGCCAGCATTTTGGACCCTTTAGCTACTGCGAGATAGAAATGCTCTCATAATGATCCACAGCCCCCCAGACCCACCAGCCGCAGTTCTACTCTGTCCTTTTGGGTTGCTGTGAGTCAGAATCAACTCGATGGCAGTGGTAGTGATGAAGCCAGCGACTTGAGAGTGGAACCAGGGACCGTGGAGAATTCTGGCAGTAGCCATGGTGTCCTCACTACCCAGACGCCAGCAGCCACCAGTGAACAAAGGAGGCACAAGCAACATTCTCGCTGACTTCATGCTGGTGACCCAGCTGCCCCTGCTTCCTCAATTGCCATTTCCTCAGCTTTACTAGCAAGGGGGTGTACTCCCTATTATCATGTCACCAACTCTTTCAATGGTCCACCTAGCCAGGTGTGATTCCAGACACTGTGCAGCCACAATCAGCGCAGGTGGCTGCCCACATCATTTGTACACATGCAAAGAATGTGATCATTCTAGGCACTGGTGTCCTTAGTCATCCTGGTTGGTATATTTACATCCCTCGGGAGCTGGGTCAGTGAGCAAGCACTTCTCAAGGTGCCCATATGATCTGTTTACTGAGAGTGCCAGCCCAAGGATCTGACTTGCCACCCACAGTGAACGCACCTCTGAGGCAAAGGGGAAGGCTTCTTTCTAACTGGGAGACCAGCAGGTCTTCTGCAGACATCACTCCCCTGCAGCACTCTGATCCGAGGCCTTTCATATTCCAAAGAGCAGCATTAAGATTCCCATCTGTCACCCAGTCAGACTCACATGTGCGAATTCTCTTTTCAGAGCAAGACAGCCAATGCAGTGAGCTGGGTAAAGGGGCAGTCTCACTCTGAGGAGTCTCAGCCAAGAGTGTAGGGACAGGGAGTGAAATGTGCAGCTTCCAGCTGCCACCCAAGCCTCCTTAGTGCAGTGGCATGAGAGCAAAGAGATAGTCCTTTGTGACTCTTTGATCTCCTTCCTGGCCTTGGTGGAATTAACACTGCTCAGTGCCAGTCTCTTCTGAATATATGGAAAAGATAGCTCAGAAAAGAGTAGAGTTAAATAAGAGCAGGACAGAGTAAGGTGGCTTCATGGTGTTGCATTTGTGTGTCTCAGAGCCCATCCTGGCTCACAGTGACCCTCTGTGACAGAGAAGAACTGTTCCACAGATTTTTCTAGGCAGAATTTTAGGGAAATGTACCTAGCAGCACAGTGGTTGCATGTGCGGCTGTAACAGAGAGACTGGCAGTTTGAACTCACTGATCCCCATTGAGAGAGTGAAGACGTGACTGCCTGCTCCCATGAAGACTCCTATCCTGTTGTTGTCTGTCCATTTGTGGTGCTGTGTTGAGTTGTGTGTTACTGTGATGCTGGAAGCCACGTGACTGGTATTTCAAATGCCAGCAGGGTTACCCGAAGTGAAGAGGTGTCAGGGAAACTTCCAGGCTAAGAACAGAATACAAAGAAGGGTTCCACTGCCCACTTCAGAGGAAGTAGCCGCTGAAAACCCTAACACTATAGCACAGTGTGCCTTTCCTTCCCGTCACAGGGAGTCAGAATCGCCTCAATGGCACATAACAACCAACAACACCTTTGAGGAGGGAAATCTCCTTCACAAAAGTTCAAATTCTTTAACAAAATATTTTGTTCATTCACATTTTTAATTATGCATAAATTTATGTCTACTTGCATTACATCTCATAAAAAGGCATAAGAATTGTTTTTGCACTGTTTAAAACTAAATAGAAGATAGTGAAGGTGAAAATTAGTTTTCGTGAATGTTGCTTTGAAATACAAATGGCATTGTCCTAAGAAATATAAATGAGTTAATTTTTTTAAATCATTTTATTAGGGGCACATACAACTCTTATCACAATCCATACATACATCAGTTGTGTAAAGCACATCCGTACATTCATTGCCCTCATCATTCTCAAAACATTTGCTCTCCACTTAAGGCCTTGGCATCATGTCCTCATTTTTCTCCGCCCTCCCTGTTCCCCCCTCACTCATGAACCCTTGATAATTTGTCAGATCTTACATATTTTGTCTCCCTTCACCCACTTTTCTGTTGTCCATCCCCCAGGGAGGAAGTTATATGTAGATCCTTGTAACTGAGGTCTCAGAGCAGCTGGGTGTGATGCAGGGGAGGCTCTGGAAGCAGCTGAAGACACTGTGGGAGTTGGCAGCCCAACAGTGAGGGTCACTGCATCCGGGGGTACCAGAAAACTGGCTGGGGTTGCTTATTCCCCTAGATGCTACCCCTGCCTTGAAGAGAACCGTGACAGAGGCCTGTAGACATGTGTCAGGAAAAGATGAGTCCTTCACTGTTTCCTCTTCCCACAAACCTTTGAGGAGAGCCTGTAGGGCAGGGGCTCGGCTCCCTGGCTCCAGTCACCTGCCCTTCCCCACAGCCACACCCTCGCCAGCCCCAACTCCCCCTGGCCTGGGTTTGCTTCTTGAATCCAGAGGAGCAGCCTGGGCAAAGACCATGAAGAACCTTGTCCTTCAGGCAGCCCCTTTGATTGACTCCCTTGTCCTCCAGAGTGTGGACACATGCACACTAACTGTTGGGGGACTCAGGCTGTCACCACAGGGGCCAGGATCTGAAGAGGATGCTGACACTGCAGGGCTTCCTGAGGGAAGCCAAGGACTTGCAGAGCTGGCTGAGCAGCCAGCAGCTGGTGGCCAGAGGAGAGAGGACTATGAGCACACCCTAGTGAGGAAGGGGCTAGGGGCAAGGAAGGTGCCCTGGAGCCGAAGGAAGACGGGTGGTGGAGGGGGGGCTGCATGCACAAGGGGCTGATGGGGAACATCAGTCTGGACTGAGAACAGCTGTGGCTTCCTATTCCCCTCTCTGCGTAGAGGGGCAAGTTCTGTGGCTGTCCAGTCTTGCCTTGCCCAGTCACTCACTGAGGTGTCTCACAGCCCACCAGCCAGGGCCCCCTGTGACCCCTCTCCTCTCTTCTCAGCTCCTCTTAACCAAGTTTGCAATGTTTCAGCACCAAGTGAAGATGGGTGGCCACCAGGGGGCAGCCTGCCCCACTAGCGGAGAGCCTGCTGGAGTGGCGGCCCAGCACTGCCCCCAGGGCCCAGCAGTGGTGACAGGACCTACAGTGAGTACCAGCAGCCTGGAGCAGGGGTGAGTTTGGGGGAGGTGCTGGGCATGGGCTGGACGGGCTTCCAGGGAGACCCTTGCTGTGCTGCGGCTCTGCCAAACCCCTGAGAGGTGAACTGGCTTTCTGTGTGCCCACATTGGGGGCCCGGGCCACGTGTTCCAGGGAGCAACTTGTGCAGCCTGGAGTTGGGACCCCTTACTTAAGCTGAGAGGCCATGTCAGACGACCTTCAGCAAAGCTCAGCCTTTGAGTTCTGGGCTTCTGGCTTCAGGGCACGGTGAGGGCAGCTGCTGGTTCTGGCCCAGCTGCAAGCAGCCTGGCTGTACCTGGCCCTTCTGGGGACTCCAGATAGCACTGGGGAAACTGGGTGCACCGAGAGGCTGGGTTACTTGCTAGAGACCACAGCTAATTAGCAGTGAAGTTGAGACGCGATATGGCCCTCACCATAAAAAGGAAGTGTTTTCTGCCCTGGTGACCCTTGGCCTTCCCTGAGGTCAAGGGTGACCATAGCAGCCACATGAAGAGTGTCAGAAGCAGGGCACAGTGACTGCCTCAACCTCCCCACTCTCCCCTGCCGGGGCTCTTCCAGTCTTGGCCTAGTGCCTCTATTGCTGGGGAACAGTCTGGAGAGTACCCCACCCCTGCAGGGCCCACAACCTTCCTAGCAGTGCCAGCGGATCTGAGGAGGCACAGCCTGGCAGTGTGTGGCCAGGCTCCCTGGAAATGGTCCCATTGAAGATCTGGAGAGCAGACCGATTGTTTTCCTTTGATTGTGTTACAGACACCTTACAGGAGGGAAGGACGTTTATAGATCACTGTCTACAGTTTCTGACCTTCAAAGCACTCAAAACATTGCCATCGAGGCGATTTCTATAATCGAGGCCCTATAGGACAGCACACGACGGCCCCTGTGTCGCTGAGGCTGTCACTACGGGAGCAGACAGCCGAGCCGCGTCTTTCTGATGGGTTTCAGACCACTGACCTTGCCATGAGCAGCAGCCCGGGGCATGCCTTTTTCTGACCTTAGGTTTGACATATATATATATATAATGCACATATATATATATGAATTTTAATATAGAGGGTTTTGTTTTAAGTGGAAACATGCAGAGCAGTTTAACAATTTCTACACATTTTGTTTGCAGCTCTCATAATATAACACAGCACTCTTCTTGCCTTCTCCCTGGCCCCTCCCTCCCTCCTGAACTTTGAGGGCAAATGCTAAGAACACAATACAAAGAAGGGTTCCACTGCCCACTTCAGAGGAAGTAGCCGCTGAAAACCCTAACACTATAGCACAGTGTGCCTTTCCTTCCCATCACAGGGAGTCAGAATCGCCTCAATGGCACATAACAACCAACAACACCTTTGAGGAGGGAAATCTCCTTCAGTAGGGCTGGGTGAGTTTAAACTGGGTGGCTTTTTGGTTAGCACTTGAGCTCCGAATCATCTCACCACCAGGCTACCATCTTCATGATGCAAGCAAATAAAACCATCTTGGTCCTGCTCGGTATTGCCAGCGTCATCATGCTCTTTCTCCCATAAGCACATGTCTGGTGGTTGGACCACAGCAAACCCGGTTGACACTCTTTCCTCATCACCCTGTGTGTGTCAGAGTAGAAGTGAACCATGAAGTTGTCTTTGATTAAAAACATTTTTATTGTGATTTGGGTGAAGGTTAAAGAGCAGCTCAGCTGTCCATTGAGCAATGCATACACATTTTGTTTCATGTCATTGACAGCAATTCCCACAATGTACCATCACTTCCCCCACATCTTCTTGTTTCTTGTCTCCAAGCTGCCTTCATTCTCAACTTTTTTGAACTTCGTTCTTGGGGGAATGCTGTCTTTTGATCTCATAAGCACCATAGTCTTGCAATTTCACCAGCCTTTATCCAAACAGTAAGCTTGGTGCTTTATCATGATTGTGAGTTTTGCCCCACATTTCCCTTCTAGTCTAATCAAGCCCTTCTAATGTGATCTCTTTCATAGCAGTCGATAGTGGGAGCTAGGCACCATCTAGTTCTTCTGGTCTCCAGTGGCGGAGGGTGATCGTTGCTTGAGTCACTAGTCATTAATTCATTGTGCTCAATCAGTTCTCCTCTTCTGCTGTCCTCTGGATGGGGAGAGACCAACTGTTGCCCCTTTCCTGATTGCTCAGGAACTTTGAAAATCCCAGAGACGATGGTCCTGATCCCCCAGGCTCAACAACTCATTCCCTCACAGTTTTTGCATCTGTCTCAGAGATTTTTTCCACCCCCACCCAGTTTTATGACATTGGTCCCTGTATGCTCCACCATATACCTGGATCTATTTAACAACCAAGGCCAATACATTCTATAAACTTTTCAATGGCCGAGGATTCTGAAGAAGATTGCCAGGCTTCTCTTTCACAGCTCCTCTAAGTGGGTTGGGAATGACAACTTTTCCCTTAATAGCAGAGCTCATTAACTGTTTACACCCCTAGATACTCCTTACTCTTAGAAAACTCACTGCCATCGAATCCATGCTGACTCACAGCCAACTTATAGGGCAGAGTAGAACTGCCCCTGTAAGTTTGCCCCTGTGAGTGTCTTAAACTCGAACTCTTTATGGGAGCAGAATGCCTTATCTTTCTCCCACAAAGCAGCTGGTAGTTTCAAACTGCTGATATAGCAATTAGCAGCCCAACCTGTAGCCACTAGGCCACAAAGGCTCTTTTCCTTCTTAGCAAAGAGAGGGAAAATAAGCAAACGGAACATTCCCCTGGTGCTTCCCGTGGATGCTGTGATGGGAGCTGGATCCGGAAGGCCCGGATTGGCAGAAGCTCCATTTACACAGTAACACATGCCTCCCTTGTTAGTATTTGCATTGGGCAAGCAATTTCCTGCGCTGACATTTTGCATCTAGTTAAATGCCAGCAACTCCAGAGAGACATAGCTTTTACCTGTGGCTCTGCCCTTCTGGACAAGCCTTTGGTGCTCGAGGGGGCTACTTTCAGTCTATGATCTTACATGTCCTTTTGGATCCCTTCGTCTCTTGTTTTTGTTTTGATTAACACAAACTGGATGAACAGCTTCAGGCTTAATATAATCGCTGCTGAATATTTCATTGGGAAATGTTCTTAAGAAGGCAGTTGGCATCCATGATCTAAGTGTATGCATAGAGATTTCTTTTCAGATGGTAAAGTGGCTTTGAATAATTATTGTTATTATTAGTGAATTAAAGACAAATGTGCCTCAAAATGTGAACATCAGGTGTGTGTGTGTGTGTGTGTGTGTGTGTGCATGTTTTAAAGAGCACATGGCTTGGTGATAGAGAGGGCGAAGCACTGGTGAGGAGCACATGACAGTGTTCAGAGAGATGACAAAGGGTAGTGATGAAACAAAACAGATTCCAACCTCACATCCTCTGCTCCCTGCCTCAGCGGGAGGTCGCAACAAGGAGCAGAAAAGCCAAGGGCATTTACTGCCCTCTCACAGCTGACAAGCGCCCCAGAAGGCACGGGGTTTTAATGCCAAGGCTTTGCTGCTGTGAGGCAGGGAGGGGGGCTTGCCATAGTTTCCACACGCTGACATCACAAACATACCGCAAGTGGGTGCCTTTAACACACCAAAGTCAATGTTCTCACAGCACCGGAGGCTGACAGCATCATGCCAGTGCACCAGCTTGATGGGCAGGCTCTCTTTGTCCATCCCTGGGGGCTGAGGGCTCGTGGGCGGTATTCTTGTTTTGACTTCAAAAACCTCCATGGTTGGTGGTCCTTGGAGCTCTCTGCCTTCTTCCCTTGGAGTTGGTTTGCTTCAGTGTTGAATTGAATCCTTTTGTATCAGCCAAGTGATTGGTGTAAGGTACAGCCTCTTTAATGTCACAAAGAAAATCTCTGCCCAGGTGGGATTACATCCACAGTAAAAAATCCCACTCCTGTAGAGCTCACTCCAGCTCATCATGGCCCTCTCCAGGGGGGTTCCATGGCTGGGCATCTTTATGGAAGCACACAGCCACAGTTTTTCTCCAGAGAAACAGCTAGTAGGTTCTGAACTACCGACCTTGTTGTGAATAGCCCCCTTCTTAACATGTGCGCCAGAAGCCCTGCTCTGCGGTTTGATGAGCAGCCCTTCTGGCCATTGCTAAGGGCTACATGACAAAGCCATTTGGTACAAGCAACGTTGTCATCAGCAAAGAATGAGTTTAGCTGGCCTCAGTAGGATGCTCAGCAGGGAAGTGATAAACTGCTTGGCTTGGGTTTTATGAAGGAGAACCATGGGAGCTGAGATGTGCAGTCTCTTGATTTGAACGCAGACACTCTATCTCCCAGCCTGAACTCTCACCATCACACTCAACTTTTGGGGGGTCAAATGTTTGACTTACCTGAGAGATGTGCAGGTGAAAGCGTGCCCCAGAAACATCTCCCTCCCATCCCTGTCATCTCGGACAGTTCTCCAGATAAGGATTGGTGGTTCATGTGAAGGGACATATTGTAGCATTTCCCTTGCACTCCTCAAAGGCAAGAAAATGACCCACAGCACCTCGAGTTGCCAGCAGTGTCAAAGGGGATGTGCTCCTTGAGACTCAAGCTGAGTCCCCAGGAGACGAGCTCTCAACTATGGAATTAGCGCTTTTGAAAAGGGGCAAATCTTCCAGCAGTTCTCTCTTCAGAGGCCTGGTTGTACGCTCTGCAGACTTGTGGGCACGCTCACTCTGGTCAACCCAAATTCTTGGGAGAGGCTGATCTGTCCCTAGAAAACTGGCCACATGCAAAAGCATAGAGACCAATATCTGCCTCCTGCTGGAAGGATATGGAAGGAGAAGGGTGGCTGGAGTCCTCTAGGAGGGAAGTTGAGAGCCAGGAGAGGCAGCAAAGCCACAGTTCCAGCAGGTGGTGTCCTAAGGCTAAGGGAGCTTCCCAAGGATCAAGTGAGTCCTGGAGGTGTCTGCAGCCCATCTTGCTGAGGGCCTCCATTTATTTCAAATATCTATGGATAATGGGAAGGGCCCCCAAGGCCCGCTGGCTGACCTCATATGATACACCGTGAACTATCCACCTTGGCATCCTCCAAAGTCTCTGAAAGCTGCAGCCCCTCCCACCCACTGGCAGCCTTCTTGGACAGGATTTCCTCAACAGTGCTGCAACCATGGGCTCACACACAAGGACCATTGTGAGGACGGTGCAGGACCAGGTGGTGCTTCAATCTCTTGTGTGTACTTTTGCTATGAGTCAGGAGCTCACTCAATGGTATCTAACAAGTTATTGTGAGATGACATAAGAGGACTTCGTGGAGGCCCTTCCAAGAGAGGGTTGGAACATAGCATGGTAAGAGGCCTGGTCAGGAATGTGCTCATTGTTTCCATCCCCTTCTCCCGGAAGCCACTGCTCTAGGGAGGAAAGGCAGGCCCAGAGACAGGGAAGGGCTAGGGAAGAGGGAGCGATAGGAGAGCAATAGAAAAGACAAGTTACTCTCCCTCATTCCCAGTATAGCTCCTCAAACCTCAGGTAAAGCCTCTGATTCTGAGGCTTATAATAGGATCAGACTGAACATTTAATCCCTCAAGCTGCCTGGAAAGTGTGGGAGCTGATGAAGATGGCAAGAGGTGAAGAAGGAAGGAATCTACTGGTTACAGATGTGAAAGCATCTGTTAGTGAAGCCTTCTCAGTTTCTTATTGCCTTATCAATGTCATCAGTCCACTTAATGTACTCACTTTCCAAATGCCTATGAACCAATTGTACATACCTTGAGTTCTTTCTAGGAGGCAATATTAATATTCTCATTTCCGAGTTGAGGCCACAGAAGTTTGGACAACTTCTGGTTGTTGTTGTTGCTGGCAGGTGCTCATCAAGTTGGTTCCAACTCATAGCAACCCCTGTGCATACCGGAAGGTAGCATGGCCCCGTCCTGTGTCCTCCTCTCTGGAGGGCACTTGCCTCAAATCTTTAAATTCAAAGCTTCATGTTTTGTCAAATGAAATCATTTCTTCAGTCAATCTCAGAAATCTTTATGTAAAAACGTTGGAAACGCCTTTCACTCAAGGTCTAGGGAGGCTGAGTAAGGTGGGAGGGGCTCCGGGACAGATGGTGGGAATCACTCCTGCAGATGGGTGGTAGGTTGGCGAGGCCAGTCTGACTTGCCTCCCTGGTGACTGACCTCAACCAGCAATGGGCAGCTGGACACATGGCATGAAGTGACCTCTGGTCTTCGTGGAGGTGGATGCCAGTAGACCGTCAGGTATGGGAGACCCATGAGAAAATAGGTTACTTTTCTCTTTCTCTCCGAGTTTCTCTGCGATCTCTTTATGCTGCCTGAGCCCGCATGCATACTGACAAAGGCAGACATGTGCACACACATGGCAAAGTAAATAGAGACGCCCACATTCACAGACGTATCCATCCACGTGCAAATAGGCACATATGTGCACATGCATGCCAAAGCAGACACAGACATCCATGAATGCACATGTATTCGTGAAAGCTGATTTTCATGGGGAAAAAGATCAGATCTATCACTGTCAAGTCCACTCCAACTCAAAGCAACTGTAGAGCACAGAGGAGAACTGCCTCATTGGGTTTCCAAAGCTGTCATCTTTTCAGACACAGTCAGCCACCACTTTCTCCTGCAGAGCAGCTGGGGTTTTCCAACTGCCGAACTTTCACTTAGCAGCTGAGCACTTGCTGATTTTCATAGGACTCTGGAAATCAGTTTCATTGCCTGCTAGTCACACCTCCTCTGTGAGTTAGCACAGCCTGGTAAGCTTGGAAGGAGAAAAATCTTCCTTCCCGAGGTAGTTGAGTGGTTTTCCCCTGAGGAAATGGTTCAGAAAAATATTTCCTTCAAGAAATCAGAACACTCTTGAAGATAAATTTCCTGCCAAAACATTTGTTTCCTTGACAACAAGACAAGTGAAGCAGCCCCTGACTTCCCCCTTGGGTCCTCTTTCTCATCATGACTGCTCTGCTCAGCTACAAGGCTCCAGGTCCTGGGATCAAGGGTGCCCTTCTATCTGGAACCTCACAGGGCTCCACTTTGAGTCAGGGAAAGACCTGGAAACTTGAGCATCCTGAAACGGGGACTGCATAGCAATATCATCTGTCATCAGGCTCATCGTTTCTCTCATTTTTTGTAAGATCATTGAGCCCTTGGAGCCCTGAGAAGTTCTCTCAGAGGAAGCCATCCTCCTCCCATGAATCCAAGAGGGACTGCTTAAAGATTGTTGTCTTGTACTTACAGGAATACCAGCAACCAATTGCCATTGAGTCAACTCGGACTCATGGAGAGCCCAAGTGTGTTAGAGAAGTCCAGTCCCTAGAATTTTCCATGGCTGGGGTGGTTTTTTTTTCCAGAGGCATATCACCAGGCCCTTCTTGGAAGGCACCTCTGGGTGAACTCAAACCTTCAACCCGTAGTTCGCAGCCTAGCTCATGAACAATACCATCCAAGGACGGTACAGTTCCTTGCAAATGGTCACCTGCAGTAGATGAACCAAGGTCAAGTAACTGCCTGAGAAACATCAACCAGAGGAAAGCAGAGTGAACCCCAGGGTTCTTGGGAAGAGGGCCAGAGAGAGAAAAAGGAGAAAACAGCTTTCTCGGGACATCAGAAAGGAGAGGACTCCACTTTGTGGATGCCATAGAACAATCCCAAGCCAAGCATGGGTGAGAAACAGACCCCACCCAAACCCAGCGGGCTGGATTCTGTCGCCAAGTGTTGAACACCAGACATGGATATGACAGAGCCGCTAGTGGTCTGTGGAAAGAAACTGTTTGCCCATTGTCTGGTAGTTTTGCAGCATTTGAACAACCAGGCCTCTGCTGCCTCTTCTGGCCTGAAATATAATTGCAGCCATAACTGCCCAGCGCCCAACGGTTCAATGGGTGAACTCCCTGGGGAGGGCTAACTACCCAAATCATTTGGGAGATCATTTTAGGATTGTCCAGGAGATCTTTGGCTGTGTCTATGATATGAACGATGGTGTCTTTTTTTTAAAAAAAGAAACTTTTTATTGTAAGGTGGGTTAAGATTTACAGAGAAAATCAGCTTTGCATGTAACAATTTATACACGTTTTGTTATGTGACATTGATGACAATCTCCTGCAATGTAATATCACTCATGCCATTGAAACTCTGCTTCCTGTTTTCATTCACCCTTCTCCCCTAACCTTGCCTGCCTTTTGAATTTGGCCTTGGGCAAATACTGCCTATTTGCTTTTGAATGGTTGATGGTTCTGAGGAATGTGTGCTCCTCAGTGCTATGATTCATTTTGGTGTAGTTGTTCTTATCAGGTGCCATTGAGCCAGTTGCAACCCACATTGACCCTATGCCAAACAGAAAGAAACACTACCTAGCCCTGAATTATTCTCCTAATTCTTCCCAAGCTTGAGCCCCTTGTTTCAGTCACTGTCAATCCATCTCCTTAAGGGGCTTCCTCTCTTTCACTGTCCCTCTACTTCACCTGGCATGATGTCCTTCTCCAGGCACTAGTCTCTCTTAATAACATGACCAAAGTATGTGAGAGGAAGTCTCACCATCCTTGCCTTTAAGGAGCCCTCTGACCATACTTCTTCTAAGACAGATCTGTTTGTTCCCTTGGCAGTCCATGTTACTTTCAATATTCTTCACCAGCACCACAATTCAAACATATCAATTCTTCTTCAGCCTTCCTTATTCAATGTCTGACTTTCACATACTTATGAAGCAATTTAAATTACTATGGCTTGGGTAAGGTGCACCTTAGTCCTCAAAGTAACATCCTTGCTTTTTAGCACTCTACAGACGTATTGTGCACCAAATGTATCCATATGCAATGCGTCATTTGATCTCATGATTGCAGCTTCCAAGAGCATTGATTATAGACCTCATCAAGACAAAAATCCGTGACAACTTCAACAAATAACTACAAATAAAACAACAACAACAAACTTCTCTATTTATCATGGTACCTATTGATCAAGTTGTGAGCATGTGTGTCTTCTTGACATTGAGTTGTAATCCATACTGAGGGCTGCAATCTTTGATTCTCATAAGGTTCACTTTATAAACCTGTTTATTTTTCAGGGGGTTGAATTCAGTTCCAGACCTGAAGGGTGATGAAGGACCATAGTAGTGGGGATCTCACTAGTCTATCTAACCAATAAACCTCATCTTTTATCATTATTATTATTACTATTGGTAGTAGTAGTATGACTTTCAGTTTTCTTACACATTACTCCCCACTCTATCTAGCATCATGTACCATGATCCCTTTCAGAGCAGCTGTTTGTGATAGGCAGGCACCATTTAGTTCTTCTGACCTTAGCATCATAGAGGCTGAGGTACGCATAGTCCATTACTGATTTGGACTAATTGTTGCCAGGCATCTTGATTTTCTTCACTGTTATTTGCTCCAGACAGGGTGCAATAGTTTATTGTGCCAGCCTGGCCGATAAACACAAGTAGGATTAATCGAAGGGCAGAGGGATAAATGGCTTCGTGAGCCTCGCCTTGCTTGTTCTGTGCCTCAATTTAAAGGGGTACACTGCCTGTGGGATGCCTAGTTTGTGGACTGTGTCGCTGTAAGTTGAGGTCCATTTAATCCCACAGGATTGGAATGTTCGTCTCTGGAGCTGGGGACCGACAGTTGGTGACAGTTGGTGACTTGCCTTGCTGTTTGCTGCCTGGGTATATATAGCCCAGCTCTCTCTACAGAAAGGGACTGGCAACTGGCGGCTCTCAAGCCTTAAAGGACTGCTAGTGTCTCACTGTTTTATAATTTAACTGTTAGTTTCTTGTGTTATCTATCTATATATAATTTAGTGGTTCATTTCTTGTATTGTATATCTAGCTTTATAGATATATTTATATATAATTACTAGCAATATGGTTTTGTCTCTCTAGAGAACCCTGTCCAACACATAGGGTGAGACCAAGAACTGACTTTTAGTTTGCTACTCACTAGCTTTTGAAGACCCCAGTCACTTCCCTGATGGATACAGAACATTGTCTTTGTGAGCTAGTTTGTACCAATTGATCTTGAGGTCTCTCAGAGCTATGTTCCTGATCCCCCATATTTAGGACACGCTCCCTCAAGGGGTTTTGTTATAGCTAAGACATTTTCATAACTATGCCTCCTGGATGCACTATTATATTCATGGGCATATTTGTAGTATATGCTAATATGTATATAGAACTATTCTCTGGCAAACCTATATTTATTCATGGGACTAGTCCCATTCTCCTTCCCACAACTGCTAAGATTTTGTGGTTTTTCTATCTATCTATTTATCTCTTTAGCTATCCTTGTATGTTATTGTTATTATTGGAGTATTTATCTCTGTTGCCTTTAATGCTTGTAGTCTACTGAGAAAGGATAGTGTTTTGATGTTCGAAATGTTTCCCATTTTCTGGGTTACATGACACAAACCAATAGAAGAAGAGAAAAGAAAAAAAATTAACCCAAGTAATAACACCAACAATAAAACCAATTTAGTCTTTTGGTTAAGAATTAGTCAGACTTTCCCACTCCTAGGCTAACCCTTGAAAGAAAAAGAATGAGATAAAAGACCATAGGGAGGAAGAAAGGAGAGTGGGAGGCAAGGGAATAAAGAAAGAAGGTGGCAGGGTTGTGTGAACAATTAATGTGGACCTTCTTTGATATGTATTAAAAATAATATTGACTGGTTTTTTCAATACTCACCAAAAATTATTTATGTCAATCAAGAAAACCTCACTACCCTGGAATCAATTCTGACATATAGCAACCCTTTGGACAGAGTATAGAACTGCCCCTGTGGGTTTCCAAGGCTGTAAATCTTTATAGGAGTAGAAAATCTCATCTTTCTCTTGTGGAGTGGGGGTGGGGGGAGTTTCGAACTTCTGATCTTGCCGTTAGAAGTCCAACTCATAATCTACTTCACCAACAGGGCTCCTCCTTTCATCATTAATCTAGACTGTTTGACCTTCTTGGCTTACTGGGTTTTATTTTCTCGCTTTGGAAGACATGGTACCAAAATACACACCATTTCCTAGCCCCCCAAAAATCAAAAGTAAGCAAAAACAAAACAGGAAAAACTAGCAACCCAATCCAAACCAACTAACCTTTTTAGCCATATAGATAAAGGATACTTGTAGCCAACCTCTGTGTTGGGGGCAATAGGGATGGATGGGGACTGTGGTTAACAGGCACGTGTCAGCTCATCCACAGGGGACATTCAAATTCTAGCTCCAGACTGTTGTTGCCTTGGGGAAATGCAAGGATTTTAAGGCCTGATTTTCTGTTTGTAACTGAGATGCTGAGAATATAAAATTCGATGTGAAATCGTCAACTTTTCAAATATTGGATCACATTAGTTAAAACCACTTTTCAGGCTGCTCATCATCATACTAGCACGTCATTAGGCTAAAATCATATCAAAGACATCTGGTTTATCCCCTGTGCCCTTTAAGGACAGCTGAAACATGAGGACGGGAATTTGACATTTATTCTTCCTCTAGACCCTCACCCTTTGCCTCCATCGGCTGGCGTTCATAGAAGAGGCAGACGGTTTTGTTCAACTTCAGCATAATCAGAGTCCTGAGAGTTAAACACAATACATATATCATTTCATACTAGTCATTTTAATATTAGCCCAAACAAAACCAACAAAAACCCAACCCGTTGCTGTTATGTTGGTTCTGGCTCCCGAGGACCCCCTGGGTGCCAGGGAGAAACTACAAATCACAGGATTCTCAAGCCTGTGGGCTTCTAGAAGCAGGCCATTAGTTATTTGTTCTGAGGGGTGCAACTGCCCACCTCTTGATACGTTGAGTCCTTAACCATTTGTGCCACCCAGGGTCTCCCAGTCTTCATATGTGACCCCCAAATTCCTTGACAGGCTACCTATAGGAAGGTAGAGTCTATGTCCTTTCCCCTTAAATTGGGATGTTTCATGACCTCTGTGACCAATAGATTATGGAGAAGATGACACTGTGACATCTAGTTTGGGCAACCCCCTTTCCTCCCCCAAAGTGCTTCACAGCTTCTGAAAAATCCCTTCAAAGACTTCTTCTTGAGTGCTCACCCTTAGAATGTCTAGCCTCCACGTGCTACCTCTCAGGACACTTCTCAGCACCCGAACACTATGCTGAAAGAAGCCTGAGCCACCTGGAAAGGCCACGTGGAGACACTCCAACCAACAACCTAGCTAAGCACCCAGCTAACGGCCAGCTTCAGCTGCCAGCCCTCTGAGTGCACGTGTAGGCACTGGAGTCACCAGAGGCCCCTGCCCCAGCTCCCATGTGACTGCCAACTCATGGGAGACTCCAAGCACGACCCAGTGGCCTCCCAGCAACCAAACGATGATGGTCCTTGTTTGAAGCCACTGCGTTTGGGGAGGAGGCGTTTCTTGCCCAGCCACAGGGATGAGAACCTGCATCTCAACAACATGCAGGTGGGTGAGGGGGCCGTCTCTCGAGCAAGGCAGCCTCCCTTCTTGTCAACTTCTGGGGATTTTTGTTGTTCTTGCCACTGCTGCCCCAATTCCCGAGGAGCTAGAGGAAGGCAGGCAGCAGGCCTCATGTGGCCAGGAGGCAGGAGCCTTTGTGGGATGCAGTTACAATGGGAGAGATGACCTTAAAGGCAGGAGCCTGACTTTACCTTTGCCTCCTGAACATTTGGGATGCAGAACACCTGTGAAATCCCATCTTCTGTCCAACCCTGATCATATGTCTGTCTTATGTTTGCACACAGGACGCAGACTTGTGAACACCCAAAGAACAGGGTCTGGCGCCAAGAAACCAGCGCCACAAGGAACTGATGTTTCTCCAGCAATGGGGAGGGGTGGGATGAGAGGAAGAAAGGAGTACAAATCACTGGATCAAAACAAGGTGGGGAAAGGAAGGAGGAAAGGGAGAGAGTGAAGGAGGGAGACTGGGAGGCTGCAGGGAAAAGGCAGGGAAGTAAAGGAGAAAGGTGGGGGTGGGGAGAGAGGAGCGATGAAGAAATGGAGGAGTGCGGGAGGGAAGATGGAAGGTGAAGGCAGGCAGGAAGACGTGAGCAAAGGGAGGGAAGGAAGAAAAGAGAAAGAAGGGCAAGAAGAAGAAAGGAAGGTAGGGAAGAAAGGAAGAAAACGAGAAACCTAATGTCAATGGCACCCTCTATGTTTTTATTTCCTGTTTTTCTGAGGTAGCCTCTTCAGCAGAAGCAAATGGGCTGAATCGCCTGAAACTCCACCTAGGTAGAAAGCACGGGTTTCATTTCGCCAGGGCCTGTGTAAATGTTTGAACTGAGCAGCATTAACACTGAGACAGTGATTACCCCACGTGGCTGTTGCGCTCTGATGATGCCAAGGCAACGGGAAAGGGGGCTCATTATTTCTCCAGGTGACAAAAAATTGTATTTTGACATTTCACCCTGAATGTGGGGAAGGGGGGCGTGGTGGAGGAAGCAGGGGCCCTTTGTGGAGTCTCCTCTTGCCATTGTGATGCCCCTTGGCCTGCCAACAACCTGAGATCCTGCACGCTGCCAGTGAGGGGCTTGGCTGCAGGCCCTAGCCCAGCATTTCTTATCAGATTTACTGTGACAAGTGATGGGAGAAAAGCAAGATGCTGTTAACAGCGCATCCATTTTGACCCTGCTATTTAGAAATTTGGATTTATATTTTGTCAGAGAGAAGTAGCACTGATGTTAATCTTTGCACTACCCTTGGAAAAAAATCATTCATAATCTAATAACAATAATCCATAGCATTTGTGGAGCTCTGAGAACCAAGGGATGGTCAGAAGCATTTTTAGACAGATGTCTCATTTCATCTTCAAAGCAACCCAGTGAGGAATAAGAAAAGTTGGCTTATGACTTCCCTTCTGGAAAGTGAGTCTTTGGAAGCACAGAGAGGTCCAGGTTTGCCCAAGGTCACATAGTCAATAAGTTAGAGAGCCTGGATTTGAACCTGAGCGGTCTGCTGCCAGAGGTACTTTTTTGCTCGTGTTTATTAAGGCAACTTGCAGCTCTGGCAAGGATTCAGATAGAATTGAGGATCACTTTTTTAAACAATTTATTAGGGGCTTATACAACTCTTATCACAGTTCATACATATACATACATCAATTGTATAAAGCACATCTGTACAGTCTTTGCCCTAATCATTTTTTTCTCCTCTTTTCTTTTTTTTACATTTTATTAGGGACTCATACAACTCTTATCACAATCCATACATATTCATACATCAATTGTATAAAGCACATCCATACATTCCCTACCCCAATCATTCTCAAAGCATTTGCTCTCCACTTAAGCCCTTTGCATCAGGTCCTCTTTTTTCCCCCTCCCTCCCCTTTCCCCCCTCCCTCATGTGCCCTTGGTAATTTATACATCGTTATTTTGTCATATCTTGCCCTATCCAGAGTCTCCCTTCCCCGGTTCTCTGCTGTCCCTCTCCCAGGGAAGAGGTCACATGTGGATCCTTGTAATCAGTTCCCCCTTTCCAGCCCACTCACCCTCCACTCTCCCAGCATCGCCCCTCACACCCTTGGTCCTGAAGGTATCGTCCACCCTGGATTCCCTGTACCTCCAGCCCTCATATGTACCAGTGTACAGCCTCTGCCCTATCCAGCCCTAACAGTGCTTCTCTCTATCCTTGTGGAGCCCTGGTGATGGGCTGGGCTGCTAAGTAGTAGGTTAAACAGGCTTTCCCCTCCTGTGAAAAGTTACACTCTCGGGAAACTCACGGGTTGCTCTGAATCAAGGTAAACTCAATGGCAGTGAGTTTGGCTTTTTAATGTCTCTCCCTGTTGTTGTTGTTGTTAGTTTGCCATCCAGTTGGTTCTGGTCCATGGCAAACCTATTCACAGCAGAATGTAACAATAACAGCTCCTCCTCCATCCACCCAAGTGTTCCTATGCTCAGTCCTCTTGTTGTAGTCACTGTGTCAATCCAGCTCTTCAAGGGCCTTCAACCTTTTTTCACAGCCCTTCCATTTTTCTAAGCATGATGCCTCTCCAGGGACTGGTCTCCACTGACAACATGTCCAAAGTCTCACCATCCTTACTTCTAATGAGAATTCTGGCCGTACTTCCAAGACAGATTTTGTTTGTTCTTTTGGCAGTCCATGGTACTGTCAATATTCTTTGCCAGTACCATGGTTCAAATTCATACAGTTTACCTGGGTCTACTTCACTCAATGGCAAGCTTTTCACATGCAGATGAGGCCAATGAAAATACCATGGTTTGGATCAGGTGCACTTCCTGCTTAAAGTAACATCCTAACTTTTCAACATTCTAAAGAGCTCTGATGCAGCAGATCTACCCAGTGCAATGTATCTTTTCATCTCTTGACTGCTGCTTCCAGGAGCATTGCTTGTGGATCCAGACAAGACAAAATCCTTGACAACTTCAAGTTTTTCTCGATTTATCATCATGTTACCTATTGGTTCAGTTGTGAGTATTTTGGTTTTCTTTGTGTTGAGTTGTATCCCACATTGAAGGCTGCAATCCTTGATCTTCACCAGCAAGTGCTTCAAGTCCCCCATCCTTGTCACCAAGCCAAACTGTGTCGTCTGCATATAGCAAGTTGTTAATAATATTTCCTCCAAATCTGATTCTGTGTTCTTCTTCATATAATTTGGCTTCTCTGATTATTTGCTCACCATACAGATTGAAAAAGTATAATAGGTGCGTGCAACCTGGATGCACACCTTTCTTGATTCTTAAACCATGCAATCTACCCTTGTTCTATTTGTGCTACTGCTTCTTAATCCATGTACAAGTTTCACATGAGCAAGACAAAGTGTTCTGGAATTCCCTTCTCAAAACTCTCCATGTTTTGTTATGATCCACACAGTCAGATACCTTGGGTGTTAATAAAACATAAGTAAACATCTTTTGGGTATTCACTGCTTTCAGGCAAGATCCATCTGATATCTGATATCCTTTGTTCCACATCCTCTTCTGAATCTGCCTTAAATCTCTGGGAAACCAAACTCACTGCCTTGTAGTTGATGACAACTCATCCTGACCCTATAGTATAGGGTAGAACTAACTGCCCCTGTGAGTTTCTGAGACTGTAACTCATTATGGGAGTAGAAAACCTTGCCTTTCTCCCACGGAGTGACTGGTGGTTTTGAACTTCTGACCTTGGGGTTTGCAATCCAACCTGTAACCACTGTGCCACGATGGCTCTTGAATGCTGAATATGGTAACTTTCTGTCAATGAATTAATGCAACTGTTGTTGTATTAGCTTCAGTACAATTTGACTCACATGTGATGCCAATGATAGTGTTACATAATTTGACCATTCGGTTGGTCTCCCTTCTTTGGTATGTATACACATATGGATCTCTTCCAGTCTGTTAGCCAAGTAGCTGTATTCCAAATTTCCTGACATAGATGTGTGAGTGCTGCCAGTGCTTTATGAGCTTGTGGAAACATTTCAATAGATATTCCAGCAATTCCTGGCATCTTGTTTTGGGCTAGTGCTTTCCATGCATCTTGAATTTCTTCTTTCCTGACCATTGGTTCTTGCTCATATGTTACCTCCTGAAATGGTTGAATGTTGGTCTATTCTTTGTGATACAGTGACTCCATATTGTTTCCATCTTCCTCAGATGTTTCCTTCATCATTCAATATTTTGCCCATAGAATTTTTTAATATTGCACCTCGAGACTTGACATTTTTCTTCAGTTCTTTCAGTTTAAGATATGCTGAATATGATCTGCTTTGGTTTTCTAACTCTAGGCCTTTGCACATTTTGTGATAATATTTTACTTTGTATTCTCGAGTTGTCCTTTGAAATTTTCTATTTAGCTCTTTACTTCATCATTTCTTCCATTTGCCTTAGCTACTCTCTGATTAAGAGTAAGTTTCAGAGTCTCTTCTGACATGCACTTGTATCTTTTCTTTATTTCCATTTTTTTAAATGACACTGTGCTTTATTCAGAGATGTTCTCAAAATTTGGTGGGTTTTTATCAAGGTTGTATATTGACTCTCGTGTACTTGTTTGCATTTTCTTGAACTTCAACTTGAGCTCACATATGAACAATTGCTGATCTGTTCCACAATCAGTCCCTGGACTGGTTTCAGTTGCTGATATTGAGCTTCTTTTATTGTCTCCTCCCACAGGTGTAGTCAATTTGATTTCCGTGTATTCCATCTGGAGAAGTCCACATTTATGGTCACCTTTTTTGTTGTTGATCAAATGTTTGAAGAAATCATTAATCATGCAAAATTCTAACATACAATCAAGATAAATTGGTAATTATTGGTGATTGGAGTGCAAATGTTGGAACCAAAGAGGAAAGAACAGAAGTTGGAAAATATAGTATATGCTATCAGCAATTTATTGGTCTTGCAAACTCTGTCATGCGATCTCCAGCTTGGTTTCTATCACCAAGACCATATTTTTCAACTACTGATCCTTCCTCTTTGTTTTCAACTTTTGCATTCCAATAGCATTTTGATAGCAAGTCTGACAAATTTGGGACTGAATATGGTGGTAGAATTATTCAATTTCTGCATCACCGGCTTTGGGTGGTTGGTGCATAAATTTGAACAATAGTTGTATTGATTGGTTCTCCTTGAAGGGGGCTAGATAGCATCCTATCAAAGATAACATTGTACATTAAAATAGATCTTAAAATGTCCTTTTGATGATGAATGCAATGTTGTTTCTCTTGATTGTGTCATTTCCAGCAGAGTAAACCATAAGATTTTCTGTTTCAAAATGGTCAATATCAGTCCATTTCAGCTAACTAATGCTTACAATATCAATCTTTATGTATTCCATTTCATTTTTAATGACTTCCAATGTCCCTAGATTCATATTTCATACATCCCAAGTTTCAATTATTAATGACGATTTGAACTGTTTCTCCTCATTTTGAGTTGTGGCCCATCAGCAAATGAAGGTCCTGATGGCTATCCTCGATTTGCATCATTATGGTCGACTTGCCTATGAAAAGTCAGCTCTTCCTCTTCCTCAGCCAGTATTTTGAGTACTTTCCAAGTTGAAGAGCTCATCTTCTGGCACACGTTCTGACAATGTTCTTCTGTTGTTCATGGGGGGTCTAGTAACTGACAGTGTTGCTGCTATCCATAGGGTTTTCAATGGCTCATTCTTCCCATGCAGGTAGCCAATTCCTTCTTCATTGTCTGTTCTTTGTCTGGAAGCTCTTTGGGTGACCCTGCTGGTATATGAAATGCCAATCACATAGCTCCCAGTATCTCACAAAACAAAAGTCACCACAGTACCACAAAATGCCAGACAAGTGATGGACCTCTATTTTTAGTGAGGCGTGGCCTGGTGGGAGGAGTGGGCCCTTAGGTGGTTCTGATCCACTTACTGGAACAAATGCTGTTAGTTCTTATTTCATAAATGTGAAATGCATAAAAGAGACCCCCCCCAAATATCCTCCAATTCAGACTTTCTGCCTTTTAAAAGAGGATAACCCACTCTGATTCAAAGTCATTGAGGTGTTTTGTTTTTCCCTCCCTCTGAGGCTACAGAGACTAGACTAATCACAGCTGAAGTGGAGCGACTGAAATGACTTAAAGCACCAGCTAGACTGGCTGTCAGAAGCAGCTACAGTCAACAGCTACAGACTGACAGAGCTGCTCAGCCAAGAGCTGAGGGTTCTCAACTCCCATTTCTACTGATGGGCACAGCCAGTGGCCTCTGGGAGTTGACTGGAACCCAGCAGCCAGCTGTGAGGAGCAAGCTAATTCATCTCAGCCTGACCCAGGTCATCAAGTCACTGAAGGAGTATCGGGAAAGAGGGAAGAAATTTGGGGTCCCACATTTGGCCACAGACAAAAGTTGTTCTGTGTTTAGACAGTAGTTCTGGGCCTGAGTTTGGGGGAGGTGTGATGAGGGAAAGTCGGCTCCCTCCCTGCATCTGGGAACAGATGGTGGGGCTGCCCTGGAAACAGCAGGCCAGTCAGCTGGAGCAAAAAAGGCTTGGCCTCTAAAGCCCTGGCAGGGCAGACTGAAGCTACCTGGACTGTTTTTTCTTAACCCAATGGCTCCTGCTACCCTCACCACCCCCAACTAGGTAAAAGGGAAGAAAGATGCATTTTCTTTACAGAGGCAAATTTCTAGAAAGGAGACCAGCCCACCAGCTGTGAAAGGTCCCATTAAACCATTTTACTTTGAGCAGGAGGAAGAAATGTTGAGATTCCCAGAGCCACGTGGAATTGTGGATCCTCTAGTTTAGGTTCCAGTGATGCCAGATCGATTTTTCTAGAGAAAGTCAAAATTCCTATTTTCTTAAAAACCTCCTGATTTTTTCAAAGGCGATTCAATAACATTGGATAGAAGCCAAGTAGGCCAAAGAGCCCTGATGGCACAGTGGGTTATGTGTTGGGCAGCTAACTAGAAGGTCAGTAGTTTGAAACCACCAGTCACACTGGGGGAGCGGGGGGTGGGGGATAGGGTGGGGGGCTGTGCAGAGATGAGACCTTCTAGTCCATATAGAATTTCAGCCTCAGAAACCCACAGGGGCAGTTCCGCTCGGTCTTACAGGGTCACTGTGAGTTGGAATCTTCTAGATGGCAGTGAATAAGCAGGCCAACCAGAGTCCACACAGGTCCTCATTTGGCCATGGGAGTCCCCAGTCTGTGACCCTCACAGAATCGACCTTTGTGTATTGATGTTAAAAGTGAGATCCAGAGAGGGGAGCGCCTGTCCCCTTGAGGAGCACCGAGTTGACTTTCCAGTCTCCAATCTGTAGCAGACATTCCCGGTGCTCCTTCTCTTCATTCCCAAATTCCTGATTCCGTGTACTCGCCTCAGTCACCAAGGGCCAGCTCTGAAGGTCCCTTTGCTGGTGCTGGCTGAATGTGCTGAGGAACATATGCCCCTGGGAACAGCCCTGACCAGGCCCCTCACTCCTTGGATGGCAAAACTCTGAGAGGCATGTGCTACACCTACCCCTGGAGACTTCCTAAGTGATTAAGCAGCAGGTTCCCAGGTTTGTAATTGGATTCACAATCTATTTGTTATCGGTGGCCTTCCCTCCACTGGCTCCCAATGCCACATCATTACCTGCATGCTCAGAGTTTCCTAAATAAGCTCATTGCCTTTAAGTCTTTGGCCAGGGTCTGCTTCAGTGAGAACCCAAACTAAGCCCAGGTCTGAATCGTTATGTGTCCTTCCTGCCATCCAGTTGATGCCGACTCATGGCGAATCTATAGGATAGGGTAGAACTGCACCTGAGAGTTTCTCTGACTGGAACTCTTTTTTTTTTTTTTTAACATTTTATTAGGGGCTCATACAACTCTTATTACAATCCATACATATACATACATCAATTGTATAAAGCATATCCGTACATTCTTTGCCCTAATCACTCTCAAAGCATTTGCTCTCCACTAAAGCCCTTTGCATCTGGTCCTCTTTTTTTTACCCTCCCTCCCGCTCCCCACTCCCTCATGAGCCCTTGATAATCCACAGATTGTTATTTTGTCATATCTTGCCCTATCCGGAGTCTCCCTCCCCCCCCTTCTCTGCCGTCTGTCTCCCAGGGAGGAGGTTACATGTGGATCCTTGTAATCTGTTCCCCGTTTCCAACCCACTCACCCTCTACTCTCCCAGTATCGCCCCTCACACTCCTGGTCCTGAAGGTATCATCCACCCTGGATTCCCTGTGCCTCCAGCTCCTATATGCACCAGTGTACAACCTCTGCCCTATCCAGTCCTGCAAGGTAGAATACGGAGCATAGTAGTTGGGGGGAGGAAGCATCCAGGATCTGGGGGAAAGCTGTGTTTTTCATCGGTACTACATCGAACACTGACTGACCCATCTCCTCTCCTAAACCCCTCTGTGAGGGGATCTCCAGTGGCCAGCAAATGGGCTTTGGGTCTCCACTCTGCACTTCCCCCTTCATTCACTATTATGTGTATATATATATATATATATATATATATATCATGTACCATATATTTTTCATAATGCCTTATACCTGGTCCCTTTGGCACCTTGTGATCGCACAGGCTGGTGTGCTTCTTCCATGTGGGCTTTTTTGCTTCTGAGCTAGATGGCCGCTTGTTCACCTTCAAGCCTTTAAGACCCCAGACACTATCTCTTTTGATAGCCGGGCACCATCAGCATTCTTCGCCACATTTGCTTATGCACAAGTTTGTCTTTGGCAATCGTATCATGGAGGTGTGCAGCCAATGCTGTGATTTTTTTTGTTTTTTGATGCCTGATAACTGATCCCTTCGGGACCTCGTGATCACACAGGCTGGTGTGCTCTTCCATGTGGGCTTTGTTGCTTCTGAGCTAGATGGCCTCTTGTTTATCTTCAAGTCTTTAAGATCCCATACACTATCTCTTTTGATAGCCGGGCACCATCAGCTTTCTTCACCACATTTACTTGTTCACCAGCTTTGGCTTCAGCAGTTGTGTCTGGAGGATGAGCATTGTAGAGTGCCAATTTAATAAAAGAAAGTATTCATGCATTGAGGGAGTGCTTGAGTTAAGGCCCAAGGTCCTGCCGCCACCTTAATACTAAACCTATAAATATAGACACATAGATCTATTTCCCCATCCATATATATATTTGCATGCACATGTCTTTGTCTAGACCTCTATAAATGCACTTTGACTCCTAGCTCTTTCCTCCATCTCCCTTGACTTGCCTCCTGTCCCACTACCATGCTCCGTCCCCACCTGGGTTACAGCTATACCTCTTCTTTACGTAACCTTACCCTTGATCATTCCCTACCAGGCCTGCCACTTCCCCCTCACTACCATTTCGAGTCCCATGTTGTTCCCTTGTCCCTGTGTTTGTTAACATCACTTCCTTACCTCCCGAACCTCCCCCTATCCCAAGTGCCCCCGGAACTGTCGGTCCTGTTGTTTTTCCTCCAGATAGTTCATCCAGCCTCTCTTATTTAGACAGACCTGTGGAGACACTAACATGCACGAAAACAAGACAGAGGAAAACAAAGCAACAGTATACAACCAGACAACAAAACAACAAAAACTAACCACTGACAAAGAACAAAACAAAACACATCAAGAAAGAAGAGCTTGTAGTTAGTTCAAGGATCATTTGTTGGACCTTAGGAGTGTTTTCCAATCCAGTCTGTTGAGGCACCACAACCTGGCCCCAAAGTCCACTTTCAGCATTCCCTGGGGACCTTGCCACTCCATTCCCTTGCTGTTCCACTGCACTCCACCACACTTTGCCTCGGTGTGGTGGAATCAGGTTAGGTGCAATTCGCACACTGTGTCTCCAGTGCTGTCCCCTGTATCACCCTTGGTAACTGAGGGGCATCTTGTCTCATAGTGGGGCCAGCCATGTTGTTCTCTTTGTGGACTGGCTGCTCTGAGACTGGAACTCTTTAGGGGAGTAGAAAGCCTCATCTTTCTCCCTTGGAGTGGCTTGGGATTTCAAATTTGCCATTTCAGACATTGCGTTTAGCAGCCCAACACATAACCCCTATACCCCACCATAGCTACAGAAAACAATAAAGAAACAAAATCCAACAACACTCATTGCCATTGGGTGCATAACAATCCTATCGAGAGAAAATACTGCGGCCTCCTGGGTTTCCAAGGCTATAACTCTTTGTAAAAATAAAATTGTGTTATGTTTTCAGTGAAAATTTACATAACCGATTAGATTTTCATTTAACAAATTCTCTACTTGTTTGGTGACATTAGTTAATTTTTCAATAAAAAGGAAAGCAGAAAATTAAAAAAAAGAACAAATGAAAAACGTGTTAAGAGTAAAGACAAATGATAAGATGTTAATTTTTAACCTAATCATATCTGCAACAATACACTTTCTGATGTACTGATGTTGAGCAGGGTTTAATCCCATCCCTGGTGAATGGTCCCAGGGGATTTAATGGAGGCTTATTCTCTGTGGAATCTCTGCCAATGCATTTTGAGTTTTTATACTCATCTAAGGTTATAACTCTTTATGGGAGAAGAAAGCCTCATCTTTCTCCAAAGGTGCGACTGGTGAATTCCAACTGCTGACCTTGCAGTTAATAGCCCAACACATAACCCATTATGCCACCAGAAGAGAGATTTGTATCTGGGTGCCTTCCAATTCAAGCACTACAATTATGCAAGGAGGATATTTTTTTCTGTACTGGAGCCAGGTCAAGTCAGAACCAGTGTGTCCATGGTTTGCAGCGAAGTCAGAGGAAGAAGAGGGTAGACTGTCTATAACTTCTCATAGCCCAGAGAAATGCTAGGCCTGGAAGGGGGCATGTGGCTCAACCATATTCAGAAAATCTGCACACTAACCTCCCCGGCTCAAATAATTACCAGCACCATGTCTCTGAATATCACCTGAAAGCAAAATAGTGAAAGCACCATTTCCATTTCATAATACTTTTATTAAAAGTAAAGTTCAATTCAGTGATGTGAAGAAGCTGGGAAAATTATCTTTTCATTTCTTTCTTTTTCTTTCCCTCCCTTTCCCCTTCTTCTCCACAGAACTGAGAGGCAGAAGGAATAAAGGCAGCATGGCACCAGCTGGAGGACACCGTGGGGTCAGGGTCACCATTTAACTCATGCTTCTCCAGTTTGGAGGGGCAACTGGATGTCCTCATTTGTGAATTTGCTTATTAATCTTTTTGAGTTAACAAGGTCATGGTAAAAAATGATTGTTGGTGTTTTTGTTAGGAACCTTCTAGTCCAGTCCAACTCATAGTGACTCAATGCATCAGTGCCGAGCTCCCTAGACCAATGGTTCTCAACCTGTGGGACCCTTGCACAGGGTGACTGTAACAAAATTACAGTTATGAAGCAGCAATGAGAATATTTTTATGGTTGTGGAGGTCACCACAACATGAGGAACTGTATGAAAGGGTTGTGGCATTAGGAAGTTTGAGAACCACTGCTCTAGGCTTTTCTATGCTGTAATCTTTACAAGAATGAGTTGCCTGGTTTTTCTTCCAAGAACAGAGCCACTGGTGGGTTCAAACCTTCAACCTTTTGGATAGCAGCTGAGCACTTAACCATTGTGCCTCCAGGGCTCTTTGATAAACTCTATCAGAGGGTCTTAACCATTGCAACCCCATGGATCCTTTTGGCATTTAGGAAAGGCTATGGAACACCTGCCCACTCCCCAGAATAATATTTCCAAATACCTCCAATGAAATACAGAATCACAAAGGCACAAATTGTATTGAAATGCAGTGATAAAAATAAGACATTGGATTTGTGGCAAATATACATGTTAATAAATACATTAAATATGATCTGATGGTGGGTCTAATAAACCAAACCCACACCATTGAGTTGATCCTGACTCACTGTGACCCTATATAAAATTCCTCAGGCTAAATCTTGACAGGAGCAGATCATCTCACCTTCCTCTCAGAGAACAACTGGTGCCTTTGAACTGCCAACCTTGAGGTTACCTGCCCAATGGCTCACCCACAGCGTCACCGTGAGTTCTAGATAGTGATGAGCATGAACTGTACTCAACGATGTCTGCAACGACTAGCATGGGGTGTGAAAGCATGTAGAATTTCTCTCGGTGGTAATCGCATGGCTATTCAGAACACAGCTGTGGACATGCTAAACTGCCCTAGGAGCTTAGGGGAACTAACTCAACCAGGATTGTCCCTCATCCAATTTGACATTGCTCCCCAGCCTGCTGGGGCTCAGTGGTTCAGTGTTAGGGTCCCTTGTCTAGATACCAGGGCTGGCATGGAGAAAGTCATTCCTCTGCAGCCTTCTAGTGTGTGGGGGAAGATATTAGTGTTAAGCCTTGGCAGGAAATTGGTGGATTTTCCTGGCAGCCACATTCTTAATAACCATTTACTGGATACTTATTATATTCTGAGGGTAAATTGTGGTTCAGTTGTAGAATTCTCCTTTTCCATGTGGGAGATCTGGGTTTGAGTCCAAGACAATGCAACTCATGTGCATCCAACACTCATTTGTCAGGGGGATGCTTGGTTATTGCTGTGGTACTGAACTGATTTCTGTGTTGCTATGATACTGAAATGGGGAAGCTTGGTTGGGTGCGGCTATGAGACTGAACCTGTTTCTGTGATGTGTCCAGACTAAGATGAGCGATGAAGAAGAGCCTGGTATTCTACTTCTGAAAACCAATTAACGAAAACCCCTGTGAATCACAATCTGATGCACAACCAAAGAGATGGTGCAGGACCAGGGAGAATATTGCCCATGGAGTCACTGGGAGCTGGTTGTCACAGTGAGTTGGACTGGAGGCTGACTCAACAGCAGCTAACAACCATTGTGTTCCAGGCACTCGATTTGCTTTAAAAATCTAGCTCAGCCTTCTGGTACAGGGAAGTGATTAATCATGCCTACTTTATAGCACACAGTGAACCCTGATCAATGTCAGGCCCTGCTTGTGTTTTGTCCCTCCTTTTCCACATTCACATCACTTCCATTCCCCTCTTCAGACAAGTACCCCCTGCTGGGTGCTTGGTGTGTGTGTGTCCTTATAGGCATACAGCCATGTGCACTAGACCATGCTGCTTGGTGAATGGGCTTTCAGCTTCCATGAATGGTACTGCAATATAAATCTCATTCAGTTTCTGACCTTTTCAACTCCTTGCAATGTCATTAAGAGTTATTGCCATGCTGCATATCAATTGCATGTGCTGCTGCATGCCACTTGGTCATGAGCAATCATCATCTTTCTTTTTTTTCCTTCTTCAGTTGTCTGTTGATTGGCATCCAATTCGGCTCCAACTCTTCTCTACTGCAGGTATCAGCGTGGTGACCATTCTTTTAAAAATGCCCCAAGGGCCCTGTGAATTGGATAAATAGCTTGGCCTATATACCCAGGAATTATGTGTTGGGCTGCTAACCCCAAGGTGAGCAGTTCCAACCCACCAGCTATTCCATGGAGCAAAGAGAGGCTGTCTGCTGTCGTAAGAATTTAGTTTTGTAAACCTATAGCAGCAATTCTACTGTGCCTTGTAGGGTTGCTAATGAGGAAGAATCAACTGGGGTTTTGTTTGTTTTTATCCATCCAGGAGAGAGCTTTGATGGGGGAGATATTAAGTGCTTGGCTGCTAACCCAAAGGTCAGTAGTTTGAAGCCGTCTTCCACACACTGTGGGATAAAGGCATGGCTGTCTACTTCCCAATAGAAGCCTTGAAAACATCATGGGACCATTCAGCTTTGTTTGATAGGGTCATGAGGAATGAAAGTCAACTCAGTGATTGCGCTTCTTTGGTTGTACGCCCAGGAGGGGCTCACTAGGTCCTAGGGTCCATTCAATGGGCTTTCACTAAGCTCTGCCAGATTGCTGTGCAGCAAACCTGCATCATTAGCAGTGTTTCTCTGCTTTCCCCGGATCTCCAATGACACTTGGTATGTTTGTCTTTCTAACTGTTGCCCGTTTGATGGTTTTAAAAGGTCAAGCACAATAAACTCATCTATCCCAGGCACTTTATGGTTCTGTAGCAGATTCTTAGGGTTGCCATGCCACATTCCTTTGACCCATCTCTGACACCATCTCACTGCCTTCCAGTCAATACCGACTCATAGCGATCCTGTGGGGCAGTGTACAATTGCCCCCTGCGAGTTTCAAACACTACAACTCTTTATTGGAGTAGAAAACCCCATCTTTCTTCCTTGGAGCTAGTAGTTTTGAACTGCTGACCTTGAAGTTAGCAAACCAACTTGTAACCACTGCACTTCCAGGGCACCTCCTGATATCCATCATAGCAGTGACGAACGGCTCTATGTAAGTGCAGGCTCCTGCTGAAATGGTGTCTTATCACAACTGTGCAGCACGCAGCTCTCCATGTCCTTCTGCCTCGAAGCCTTTTCAAAGGCATGGAAAGCCAAACCCAGGAAGGTAGGAGAGGTCACCTTACTAGGAGGAATGCTCAACACCACTACAGGCGAAGTAGAGCCCAGCCTCCTGTTTCTGGTAGACAATTCTAGGACAGAACCCATGTTGCTCAGAAGTCCTGGGGGAATCAAGCCCCTGTATCCTAAATTAAAAGCCTCAACACCCCGTTCCCATTGTGATTGCTTCTCCCCCTAACTCAGTCTTGCGTCTGCTTTCCTATTCCCACTCCCTGCCATCAGATCTCAAATAGACTCCCTGCACCCAGGCCTGAGGAATAAGCTCGGTATGCAAGGGCACTCAATCCAAGACACACACATTACTCTGAATCTCCAAAACAACCCTGTGGGCTACGTGTGTAATCCCCAGTTCACAGATGAGAAATGGATTGAAAAACAGTGACACACCCAAGATCACACAGGCCAGGGTTCAAGTCTGTGTCTATCAGTTATTCTTTTATTCAAGTATGCCAGAGAAGACTGGGTCTTAACACTTGAGCAATCTTCTTGGAAGAATAAGGCAAACTACAGAAAACACAAAATGAATATCGCTTTTGTTCGTTTATCCATTTGCAAAAGACATAATACCTATAGTGCTAAGAATAGTATTCAAAGTATCTATTACTACCCCCTCAAAGCTTACATACTAGTCACCAAACTCAAACAAATACAATGCTATCAAGTTGATTACAACTTATAGCAACCCCATATAGGGCTTCCAAGACTGTAAATCTTTACAGAAGCAGAGAGCTTCACTTTTCTCCCCCTGAGTGACTGGTGCATTTGAACTACTGACCTTGTGGTTAGCAGCCCATTGCTAAATGCTTAGTTCCATAATCATTACGCTTACTTAACTCTACATTCTTTTAATTATTTCTCTATCAGTCCAAATTGCATCTGGCTACATGGGAAAAAACAAACCGACACTAGTGGTCTAATCACAAAAGCTTCATTTTTCTTATATTAACACCAAAAATACCAAACCAGTTGCCACTGAATTGATTCAGATTTACAGTTACCCCATATGATTCAGGGTAGAACTGTGCCCCATGAGGTTTTCAAGGGCTGAATTTTTAAATATAGATTGCCAGGTTTTTCTTCCAAGGCATCTTTGTCTTAGCAGTGAATTGTGTTAACCCTTTGCACCACACAGGGGTTTGTCTTATACAATAGTAAGTCTTGAAATAGGTAGCCTAGGTCTGGCGTATTTGCTCAGGGACTCATCTTGGATATAGGAGAATGCATGCTTTTTGGTCTGCCAAACTCATGTAACCTATGTGACTCTCTCATCTTTCAATATTCTGACTAGGGAGCATGACAGCAGAAGAGCCAAGGACAAAAATGAAATGGGTTATGCCAGACAAGTGTTTTGCCTTAAACAACAACAAAAACTTTCTTGGGAGTCCTACTCAGTATCTTTCACCTACACATATTTGGCCCAAACTGGGTCAAATGCTTATGCATAGCTGCAAGGGAGCCTAGGAGGGAGCGATTTAAGTAGGTACATTATCACCCTAAACAAAATTGAGCTTCTATTAGTAGTAAGAATGAGAAAAATGGATACTGTTTAGGCATATAGCAGGGTTGGGTAGAATTCTATTTTGTGTCTTAATTTACATTTTGAATGAACTCAGAAAAAGTCATAGAGAGTAGAACAAAGGGATGGATGTGCATCCAACCACCTCAACTACTCATTTCTTTTCATGCTCTCCCTCTAGCTTCCCTGAATAGTTCTTGGTTACACATTGGGCTGCTAATTGCACGGTCGGTATTTTGAAATCACCGGCTGCTCGTCGGGAGAAAGATGGGACTCTACTCTGTAAAGAGGTACAGTCTCAGAACCTCACAGGTACAATTTTACCCATGTCCTGTAGGGTCGATATGAGTTAGCATTGATTCAATGGCAGTGAGCTTGGTTTGGATAGATATGTGGAATCTTAGGATGGAATAGTTTGAATACACAGAAAAAAATTCAGTGGAATCATAACCCTCTAAATAATTACCCTCTAAAGCCACAAAGATCAACTGTGTCCAGCATGGTGACAGTTTAGCATATGCCATGGGCACATTGCTCATATCCCAGTGTTGTTAATCAACAAAAACTCACGCACTGCCACTTATAGTGACCCTAGGCACAATAGAATAAAAGCCTTTCTAGTCCTGTGACATCCTCACAATGGTCATATTTTAGCCTATTGTTACAGCCACTGTGTTGATCCATCTCATTCAGGGCTTACCTGTTTTTTGACGATGCTCTACCAAGTATTTTGTCCTTTTCTAGGGACTAATTTCTCCTGATACCATGTTCAAAGTATATGAAATGGAGTTTTACCATCCTCACTTCTAAAATACATTCTGGCTGTACTTCTCCCGGGATAGACCTCTTTGTTCTGCTGGGCATTCATGGTATATTCAATATTATTTGCAACATCATATTTTAAAGGCATCATATTTTCTTCAGTCTTCCTTATTTATGGTCCATCTTTCACATGCATATGTCAAACATTACCATCAAGTCTATTCTTATTCATAGTGACCATATAGGGTTTCCAAGGCTGTAAATCTTTACAGGGTCAAATAGCTTCCTCTTTCTTCTGTGGAGCAGCAAGTGGGTTGAACCACCAACCTTGCTGTTCATCATTCAACCCATACCAGACACTGAAATTAAGACTCCTTTCACATGCATCTAAGGTGATTAAAAATATCAAGGCTAAAAGCAGGCATAATTTGCTAATCCCCAGAGTAAAACATTTGCTCTTTCACATTTTAAAGAGGTCTTTTACAACAGATTTTTCCAATGAAATACGTTGATTTATTGACTGCTGCTTCTGTGAGTATTGATTGTGGGTCCAAGTAAAATAGAGTTTAGCTACATTTCTCTATTTGTAATGATGTTGTGTGTTTATATTTGTCAAGTTGAGAAGACATTTGTATTCTTAGTGTTGAAGACTAATTCATACTGAAGGTGTACTATATGAGCTTTATCAGTAAGTACTTCAAGGCCTATTGACTTTCAGCCAGCAAGATTGGGTCATCTGCATAATACAGGTTGTTAATGATTCTTCCTCCAAACCAGATGCCTCAACTTCTTCATACAGAGCAGCTTCTCAGATTATTTGAATAAGTATAGTGTGATAGATAGGTAGGTTTATAGTGCCAACCTGGCCAATAAGAACATGTGGGATTAATAAGTTCGCAGTTTGATTCGTGGGCAAAGAGATAAATGGCTCAGCAAGCCACACCTATCTCTCAGTTGCTCTCTGGTGATCAGACCAGTGTGTGGCTGCCTTACCTAGTTCTGCAGTTTGCTGCCTGGCTGTACTGCCATATTTACTGTTGCATGGAAGTGGGTTAAACTGAGTCCTTTGTACTGCTATGTGGACTAATTAGCTGTTATATTCCTTCGTGTTCTATCTATCTATCAAATCATAAATGTCCTGGTTTTGTTTCTCTAGAGAACCCTGTCTAACACATATGGTGAAAGGATATAACCACAACACACACTCTCCTGATTTTAAACCACGCACTATCCACTTGTTCTATTCGAACCACTTCCTGTTGGTTTGTGTACAGGTACCACAGGAGCACAATTAAATGTACGGGAATTCCCATTGTTCTCATATGTATTCATATGCTACCCAAAGTTTGTTATGATACACAGTAAAATCCTCTGCATAGTCAATAGTACATAAGTAAGCATTTTCCTTGTATCCTCTGTTTTCAGCCAAGGTCCATCTGAAACGAGCATTGATATACCTTACCCCATGCCCTCTTTTAATACAGCCTGGATTTCTGGCAGCTTCCTGTTGACATATTGCTATAACTACTTTTAAAGGTATCGTCAATAAAATTGTACTTGCATGTCATATTAATGTTATTTTAAATTAATTTGCAGATTTTGTTGCGTCATATTTCTTTAGAATGGACACAAATATTAATCACTTCCAGTTGGTTGGCCAGATAGCTATCTTCCAAATTTCTTGACATGGACTATCACTGCATGAGCGTGTTGAAATATTTCCATTCCTATCCCTTCCTTGCTTTTCACTAATGCTTACATTGCAGCTTCAACTTCCTCTTGGCCTTTTGAACTAGTAGAACCTCAACTAATTCTTGGGAACAGAGACTCTGTACACTCCGTCCATATTCTTTGGATTCTCCCTACATCATTCAATAGTTTGATAAATAATCCTTGAACATTGTGATCCGAGGCTTGGATTTTTTCTTCTGTTCTTTCAATTTATGATATGCTGACTGTACTCATTCCTTTTGCTTTCCTAATTCCACGTCTTTACACGTTACAATATAATTCTTTACTTTATCTTCTCAAGCTGTCCTTTCAAATTTTTCTGTTCAACTCTTTTATTTCATCATTTCTTCCATTTGCTTTAACTGCTTTAGGTTCAAGAGCAAGTTTCCCAGTCTCCTCTGATATCCACTGTAGTATTTTCTTTCTTTCCTGGATTATTAATGATCTTTTTGAGGAGCCCCCAATAAAATGATTTGTGATAAATAAATAAATAGCCACAGGTGACATGACAAAAAAAAAAAAAACATTGATGACCTTTATGCTATTTCACAAGTCTTCTGGTAGCTGATCATTAATGTTCAATATGTCCGAACCATTCTTGAGATAGGCTCTAAATTCAGGTGAGATATTGTGATAGTAAGGTTTCATGTCAATTTAGCTTGACCAGGATCTTCAGAAGGTGCAGCTCACACTCTCCTTGGGGGTATGACCTATTTCATAGCTATAAGTAGACTGTGGAGAATGGGCTCACTCTTTTTCTTCCTGATGAAATGACCCTGGACCCTACGTCTGGCTTCTTGGGATGGCAATCACCATGAGACCTGCTGACCCTAAGAGCTGTCTGTGGCCTGCCAACTGCCTGTTGACATTGGATTCTCCCAACTCTGCTTCCACCAACCTGTGGTTTTCCTGTTTCTTGGGCTATTCCTCCAACAGCTTCAGGAGTCTGGAAGGGCCTCTAGTTTGCATCTGATTTATGGGCTGGAGTTGGACTGGGGTTTCTTGTTGTGTGGACTTCTTAATGTAAAATTCTTTATTGATATAAATTTCCTTCTTCTACATGTATCAGTATCACTGGTTTGTTTCTCTAGAAACCCCAGCCGACCACAAATATAATATAGACTGTATTTGGGCTCTTTTGCGTTCTTATTTTAATTTTCTTCAGGTTTGATTTGAACTTGCATATTAGTAATTGATAGTCTTTTACATAGTTGGCCCCCGGTCTTGTTTTGTCTCAATGATATTGAGCTTCTCTATCATGTCTTCCCACAGATTTAATCAATTCCATTCCTGTGTTTTCCACATGTATATATGCCGCTCCTGTTGTTGAATAAAGGTGTTTGCAATGAGGAAGTTATTGCTCTTGCAGAATTCTTTCATGCAGTCTTCAGCTTCTTTTCGATCCCCAAAGCCATAGTTTCTAATTACTCTTCCTTCCTTTTTGTTTCCATGTGTGCATTCCAATTGTTAGCAATTATTAATGCATTTTCAGTACATGTGTGGTCAATTTCAGACTAAAGAAGTTGGTACAATTGTTCATTGGCTTTAGTGGTTTGTGAGAAAATTTGAATAATGGTTCTATTAACCGGCCTTCCTTGTGTATGAAGATAAATATTATTCTGTCACAGGCAGCATTGCACTTCAAGATAGATCTAAAAATGCTCTTTTTGAGGATGAAAGAGACATTTTTTTGAATTTGTCATTGTCAGCATAGTCATTCTTATCATTTTAAGATTCAAAGGGACTATTTCAACTCACCAATGCCTAGGATATTGATCTTTATAGGTCAGATTCCGTTTTTTTTATGATTTCCAATTTTCCTAGATTCTTATTTTGCACGTTTCATGTTCTGATTATTAATGAATGGTTGCAATGATTTTTCTCATTTTGAATTATAATCCATTAGCAAATGAAGGTGCCAGAAGAAGCTTTAGTACACTTTGTTGCTAGATGCCTTCAAGTCAGTTCTGTCTCATAATAATGCCTACACAACAGAATGAAACATTGCCTCGTCCTGCCCCATACTCAAAAATTTTGTTATGTTTGAGTCCATTGTTGTAGGAATTGTCTCAATCCATTTGATCGGGTGTCTTCCTCTTTTTGCAACCCCTCCACTGTAATGTGTATGATGTCCTCCAGGGACTGGTCTGTCCTGATAACATCTGCAAAGTACATGAGATGAAGTCTCGCCATCCTATCTGCCAAGGAACATTTAGCTGCACTTCTTCTCAGACAGATTTGTTTGTTCTTCTCTCCACCCATGGTACTTTCAGTATTTTTTTGTCAGTACCTTAATTCAAATGCACCAGTTCTCCTTCAGTCGTTCTCATTCAATGTTCAAATTTCACATGCATAAGGTGTGGCGGAAAATGCCATGCCTTGGGCCAGGCGCAACTTAATCCTAAGTGAAATTCTTGATCTTCAGTACTTTAAAGTGGTTATGTGCAGTAGATTTGCCTAATGCAATATGTTATTTGGTTTTTTTATTGTTGTCTCCATGAGCATTAGCTGTGAATCTAAGCAAGACGAAATCCTTGATAACTTCAATATTTTCTCCATTTATTATGATGTTATCTACAGCTCCTGTTGTGAGGTTTTGAGTTATCATTAAGGTGGACTCTACTTTGAGGAAGCTCTCTTTCTCGGTGATATTTTGATTGTTTTGCAATCTGAGGGACTCATTTTCTGGCATTATATCAGACAATATTTTACTGCTATGCATAAAGTTTTCAATGGTGAATCCATCAGAAGTGGACTGATTGTTTTGTCGTCCTGTCAGTTCTTAGTCTGGAAGCTGTGTTGAAATCTGTTCACCGTGGGTGATCCTGCCTGGTATTTGAAGTACTAGTGGACTAACTCCCAGCATCACAGCAAAGCACAAGCTACCACAGTGCAGCAAATTGACAGATGGGGCGCGGGAGGGGAGTTGTCGTTGTTAGACACTGTTAATTTGGCTCTAACTCATAGCACCCACAGCCTGTTTCCTCACAGTTAATGTTGGAGACCATTTTTGCAGCCAGTATGCCAATTCATCCCATTGAGGACCTTCTTTTTTTCACCACTCCACTTTACCAAGTATGATATCCTTCTCTAGGGACTATGCTCAGCTGTTAAGATGTCCAAAGTATGTGATATGAAGTCTTGCCATTCTCACGTCTAGGAAGCATTCTGGCTCTACTTCCGCCAAGAAAGATTTGTTCCTTCTTCTGAAAGTCCATGGAATATTCAATATTCTTCACCAGCATCATAATTCAAAGACATCAACTTTTATTTTACCTTTCATAATTATTGTCCATTTTCAAGTACATATGAGGTGATTGAAAATGCCATAGTATGATAGTTATATAATTTTATGTCAGTTTGAAGATATGTAAAAGTGTAAGGTTGGTATCCAATCTGTCAATCACACCATAGCCTGATGGTGCCTCTTTGTGACCATGGCCTTCTCATAAGGAGGGCCCTGGGAACCTCCCCTTCTTTTTGCATTCACCTGACTGCTTCCTGCCCACGTTGAGAGCTGCCAGAGTCTTGCCATGCTTCCATCGACCTTGGGTCCACACGACATTGCAATCACTGGCCTTTGACATCCCTGCATTCTGCATCATTGCATGTAACTGCGTAAGTTGGAAAGGAACTTATGGGCTAGTGTTGGACTTATGGACTTGAGTTGGACTGGCCTGGGATATTTCCTTGAAATAGAAATACTATAATGACTTCTTGATTAAAAACGATTTATTGCACATATATGAGTGTCACTTGATTTGTGTCTCTAGTCAGCCTGGCTTACATCCAGTTCACTGCCATCAAGTTGATTCCAACCCTTAGCAACTCTATAGGACAGGGGAGAGATATCCCTGTGGGTTTCCAATACTGGAACTTTGTATGGGAGCAGAACTGCTGATCTTGTGTTGAGCAACCCAACTTGGTTGGTTCTGATGTATTATGTTTGTAACCACTATACCACTAGGGCTCAGCTGTGCCTTATTCCTCAAAGTGACATCTTTTAACACTGGAAATTGGTCTTCAGCAAGATCTACCAGTGTACTCGGTCATATGACTTATTTTCTTTTTACACTGTTTTGATTGTGATGTGAGGGAAAATCTACAGAGTAAATTGATTTTCTTTACAATTCATGCAATGTTTTATGATATTGATTGCAATACCTACAATGCAATACTACTTTTCCTATTCCCTCCCTTTGTTTGCCGTTTCCATTGGTCTTTCGTTCCCATGCCTTCCTGCCTTCTGAGTAACTCCCTGACAAATGCTGGGCTCTGAATTGTACGTCGTTGACAGTATAGGTCTCCTATTTGGGGGCTGAAAGTTGAGCCATGGAGGTGAGGTCAGGTGTCAAATGGGAATTCCACTAGTGCCTATCATATCCTAAGGTTAGTCTTCTTATTTTGAGTTCTACATTTTCCCCAGTTGATCCAGGGCCTACTACTGTGAGCACTTTCAGAGCAATCTGCAGTGAGAACCCTATGCTATCTTGGTCTTCTGGACTCAGCGCTGTGGAGCCTGGGCTTCATGTGGTCAGTGAATCCCTTTCATCTTCTTTTGATGCTATCTGTGTAATTCTGTATTTTGAATTTCTCTTCAATTTTTTCAGCTAGTGAAATGCACATGCTTTTCATTTTTGCTGTCCTAATTCCAGGTCTTTGCACCTTTTCATATAATTCTTTATTCCATCTTTTTTAATTCCCCTTTGAAATTTTATGTTCAGCTTCTTTATTCAGCGTCTTTACTTCATCAATTATTTCTATATTTCTCTCTCTCTTTTTCGTACTTCATCATTTCTTTCATTGGCTTCAGCTACTCCACATTCAAGGTGACATCCGTTTTGTCTTTTCTTTAGTTTCTATCTTTTTAATTATCTTTGAATTTCTTTATTTATGATGTTCTTGATATTATTGCAGAACTCGTATCATCTCAGGTGATTTGTGTTCAATGTGTCAACTTTCTTCTTGAAGTATCCTCTAATTTAGATGAGATATACTCAAATTCATACTTTGACTCTTGGGGACTTGTTTTAATTTTGTTGGAATTCGAGTTGAATTTGCCATTGATGGTTTGTTCCACAGTTCGTCTCCAGTCTCGTGACTGATGATATTGAACTTCTTTATACCATAAATACTTGAGTATAAGCCGAGGTTTTTTCAGCACATTTTTTATGCTGAAAAAGCACCCCAGCTTTGGGGGATAAAATTAGTTGCCTTGGGTTATACTCGAGTATGTATAGTAGTTTATTTCAACAGATATAGTTGATTTAATTCGTGTGTATTTCTATCGAATATACATGATCCATGTCTATGGTTACTGTTTACATCCCTGAAAAATAAATCTTCAATCAATAAGCCATCCTTATTGGAAAATTCTATCATGAGATCTCCCATGTGGCTTCCATCCCCATGGCCATATTTTCTAACTAGTGATCCTCCTCCTTAGTTTCCAATTTTTGCATTCAAGTCATCAGTAATCTTGATTGCATGTTTCATCAATTTCAGACTGAAAAGGTTGGTAAAAATCCTCAATGGCTTTATTGTTAGCATTAGTGGTTGGTGTGTAAATTTGAATAATAACTTTATTAATTATTCATCCTTGTAGGTGTAATATATCCTACACCTAACAATGGTGAACATTGGAATCGATGTTGAAACATTCTCATTTTTAACATGAAAGTCATCCATTCCTTTCAAATTTGTTACTCTGGTATGTAAACCATATTATTGTGACATTCAAAATGGCCAATACCAGTCTATTTCAGTTCAATAACACCTAGAGTGTTTGATCTTTATGTGTTCCATTTTTTCATGGCTTCCAATTTTTCTAGATCCATATTTCATGCATCCCATCTTCTTGTTAGTGGTTATTGCAGTACTGCTGTTTCTTCTCATTTTGAGTCATTGCCACATCAACAAATATAGGTCCTGAAAACTTTATATCACTAAGGTCAACTCTACTTTGAGGAGACAGCTCTTCCCCAATTATATTTTGAGTGTCTTCCAACTTGAGGGGTTCATCATCCTGCACTATATGAAACAATATTCCACTGCTATCAATGTGCTCCACAAACACCACTATTTTTTTCAGATGTAGATTGGCAGGTTATTCTTTCTAGTCTATTTAGCTTGTAAGCTTTTCTGAAAATTTTCCACCACGGGTAACTATGCTTGTGTTTGAAATACCAGTGGTATATCTCACAGGATCATGATGACTTTCAAGTTATGATAGTTCAAGAACCTGACATGTCTGACAACTTGGCATGCTAGCCTAATTCCGAATGGCCAGCACATCTCTCTTCTTGCTTTCTCTAGTTTCTGTAGACCACTGTACCTGAGCATGCATGGCTTAGGAGGTGGTGGAGTTAATTCTTGCTTCCTGGAGTAACCCTTAACCAATGACCCATAGGAGTTGTTGGACAAATAGCCACACTCCCTCACATTCTGGGCAGAATAACTAGTGGATTTTCTACAGTGTCTCCAGTAAGATTAACCTCCAGTTGCTCACAATTTTAAATTGTTTGATAATGTACTTTTCATTGGCTGCCTTCTTTCTCTTTTCTATTTCCCATTTCATTATTGATATCTCCCCAGAAAATGGCTTAATTAAAACCTTTGTCTCAGGATCTAATCCTATGGGGAACCCAAACTCAATCACACAGACATTTGTCAAATCATGGACTTAGTGGTTATAGCTATTATATGTGTAGGTCATGGAAGAGGAGAATTCATACCATCACTTTGAATAGTCATTCGGAGTGCCAACTGGGTCCCCAGCATAGATCCTGGACATCAAAACTCACTGTTTCCTGTATCATAACACTTCCTTATGGACTTCAGTCATTCAAAAAACTCAACAAATAGCTTGCTGTCTCATTTCAAACTTTGTAGTGTGCAAATATGGCTATGTTTTCATTGTGTGTTTAGCCCTGGACAAATCAGCTTTGACCAGGAAGGTGAAGTCATGTGGAAAAACAAACCAAAAACACTAGCAGCTGTGTGTTGTGGAAGAAAACCCTGTGGATGAAGTGCAATTTTTAGGGAACAGAGACCAGTAAGATAAACCAATAAGTGTCCACTGTTTTGATGTTAAGGAGAACCCTGGTGAGGCAGTAATTAAGCACTTAAGGGCTAATCAATCAGCAGTTCAAACCCACCATCTTCCCCAAGGAAGAGTTACGATGTGGCAGTCTGACCCCCTTAAGATTTACATTGATTACCACTACCAACTGATCTGAGAGGGATAGCATTAGGGGATGCTGGATCGCATTCTTAACGAGCTCTAATGGCAGAGTGGACTCCTCATTGATCTCCTAACCACAAGGAAAGTGGTTCTAACCTATCAGTTGGTCCATGTGAGAAATAGGAGTTTGTCTGCTCTGGTAAAGATATAAGCCTTGGAAAATCAAAGGGTGAAGTTCTATTCTATCTTGTAGGGTCTCTATGAGTCAGCTTCAACACAATTATAATGAGTTTGCTTTGGAATTTTGGGATAGAATAGGAGAAATATGTGCAACAAAGTTTAAACTTATTTTAAATGTTCAGTGGTATTGCTCAGAGAGAGATTCTTGGAACCCACAAGACTGTTGTCCTTAGGCACCTTCAGATCTGGAACTGAACTCACTCCCTTGGCTCAATCTTCAGCCAAACAATAGGTAGATCTATAAGGTAAAAAGTAACACTAATAATTTGAATCAAAAGGATATAATTTATTCAAAGATCAAGTTCAGAAGGGTCAGGAAAGAAGGGGGAATGGAAACAGGAAATACAAGGAGGAAGTGCGATAAGTGATATTACGTTGAGCAGACTGCAGTCAATATCATGAAGCAAAATATGTGTGAACTGTCAAATTGAAAACAGATGTATTCTGTAAACCTTCACCCAACTCACAATAAAGAGATTTTTTTTTCAGCCTTGGAAACCTATGAGGCAATACTATTCTGTCCTATAGGGTACCACTGAGTTGAAATCAACCCAGTGGCAATGGGATATTGATGCTGATGCTTTCTGCCGATTCTAAAAAATAGGGTTATTAGCAATTATTGTGGAAATAGCATGAATGAGACTATGTAAATGGGGTTGGTTACAGATAAATTCTTGTAAATGTTAAAGGATAAGTGATTGAGGATGGACTTGCCCAAAAAGAGAAAATTATTGCAAGATTTTGTTCCAGGGATAAAATAAAATTAGGTTTCCTATGGGTAAGACTTAAGCCTATAGATATGGAATTTAAGGAACTGGTATTCCATGATGGTCACCTTCCCGACACAATCACTCAAGACAAAAAGTGGGTGTATAAATAAATGTGGTGAAGAAAGCTTATGGAGCCTAGCTATCAAAAGATAAAGAGTCTAGTGTTTTAAAGACTAGAAGGTTCACAAGTGGCCATCTAACTCAGAAGCAATAAAGCGCACATGAAAGAAGCACACCAGCCTGTGTGATCACAAGATGTAGAAGGGATCAGGTATCAGGCATCAAAGAACAAAAAAATCATATCATTGTGAATGAGGGGGGGGTACAGTTAGGGGATCCAAGATCTATCTGTAGGCAACTGGACAACCCCTTACAGAAGGGTCGCTGGGAGGAGATGAGCCAGTCAGGATGCAGTGTAGCAACGATGAAACATATAACTTTCCTCTCATTCCTAAATGCTACCGCGCCCACTATCATGATCCCAATTCTACCTTACAAACCTGGCTAGACCAGAGAATATACACTGGTCCATATAGGAACTGGAAACACAGGGAAACCAGGACAGATGACCCCTTCAGGACCAGTGCTGAGAGTAGCAATAACAGGAGGATGGAGGAAAGGTGGGGTAGAAAGAGGGATCTGATTACAAGGATCTACATATAACCTCCTCCATGAGGGAGGGACAACAAAAAAGTGGGTGAAGGTAGATGTCGGACAGTGTAAGATAGGACAGAATAATAATTTATAAATTATCAAGGGTCCATGAGGGAGGGGAAGGGGGAAGGAGGGGAAATGAGGAGCTACTACCAAGGGCTCAAGTAGAAAGCAAATGTTTTGAGAATGATGATGGCAACAAATGTACACAGTGGATGTATGTATAGATTGTGATAAGAGTTGTAGGAGCCCCCAATAAAATGATTCTTTTTAAAAACCTCAAAGAGCAAAACACACTATGGTTTATTGTACATCAATGATACTTCAATAAAATTACTTAAAAAAGGGGAAAAAGAAATGGAATTTAAGGTAAAGAAAGTATTCCCTTTGAGGACCATATTGCAAATATATATTTAGGCAGGCAATTAGATAAAGACATTTTAAGTCTGGGCTTCTATACCTGCCATCTGTCTGTTATGAAAAGTATAATTAGCAACTAGAATCTCTCATACAAAATCAACTCAATATGGTCTTTCTGGTCTGACCTCCGTGGTGTTCTACTCTGCTTTGATGGAGCTCATCATATCATGACTCTATAACAAGATTGAGGAGTTATTTACATTCTTATGTGGAAGGTAAATCTGTTTGGCCATTCTGTTAGACTAGTTCATTTTCTTTCCTACCATCCCATCTGCCATTTTAATTCAAAACAAGGCGAAAAGCATGTATGTGCCTTTTGAGGAAGGAGAAGATTTTGGTGTGGAAGAAATTCTCTTCTAGACTGCAAGGTAAGTATTTACCCCCTCTAGCCCTGTTGGAGGAGGGGAAAAGGAAGAGAGACAAGGCAAAGAGAACAACATAGTTAGTTTCATGCCTCCTTACTTGACCTGGGGATTGAGGGGAATATCAGTGACTATGGACCTGTTGTGCTCCCCATTTGGAAGCATGAAGTATAGAGGCTGCCAGGCAGAGCAGCCCTCTGGGAAGTCACTGAAGACAAACATATAGAGAGTGCCATCAAGTCTACTGTGATCCATGGAGACCTTATATGAAATGGAATGGAGTGCTGTCTGATCTTGCACCATTGTCACACATTCCTGAATGTTGAAGTCCATTGTTGCAGCGATTAGGTCAATCTGCCTCAATAAGGATCTTCCATGTCCCTCTATTTCATCAAATATGATGTCTTCCTCTAGCAATTGTCCACTGATAGTGTGTCCAAAACACATTAGTCAGTCAGTGTTCTCTTGTGATCCATAAGGTTTTCTTTCTGTAATTTTTGGAAGTGGACTAGCAGGCCCCTCTTCCTTGTCTGTCTTAGTCTAGAAGCTTCACTGAAACCTGTCCACCATGGGCAATCCTGCTGGTATTTGAAATTCTGGGAACAGAGCTTCCAGCACCATAACAATACACAAACCATTATAGTACAACCAACTGACAGATGAGTGGAGGATATCTATATCTATATATGGAGAGAGAGAGAGTAAAACTGGCAATGCAGTCTGATTAGGCAGTATTCTGATAATCTGCTGCTAACAGAAAGTATCCCCACAAATAACATCATAAAGTAATGATAATATCAATTTTGCTCACAAATCTGCAATCTGGGCAGAGCTCAGTGAGGACACTAGTTTTGGCTTCATCAAGCATTAGCTGGGGTAGCTCAAAGGACAGAGGCTGCAGCTCTCTTAAGACTCACTCCCTCACACGACTGATACTTCTATTGGTTGGAGCTCAAGAAGAACCCTATATGTGACATTTTCATTTGGCTTGGTCTTCCTTGCAACATCCTGACAGGGTCCCAATGGTGAACAACCCAATATGACCAGGTGGAAGTCACAGAGCAACACTTCTGCCATAGTCAAAGGCCTGCCAAGATGCAAGGATGAGGGAAAGCAGGCCCTGTTTCTGGAAAAATGAACACAAACTCATCTTGTAACAAGAGAATGTGCGATGTGCAACATTAGGACAGTCATCTTTGAAGGACACAACCTGCCATGAGCCAAGATACAGAGAGAGATTTCTACGAAAGCGAAAGGGCAGGACTTAGACTTAAAGATAAAGCCACAGACTTCATAGGACAAGAGCAATAGGGAGACAAGCAAAGGAAAGCTCTAGGACGCAAGCCTAACATGGCTAAAGATAGCGACAATGTCAGGACTGAACTGGAAGCAAGCAGACACCTGTGCAAGGCAGAACCCGTGAAGTTGTGAGTGCCTTCAAAGCTAAGTCAAAGTACCTTGGGGCGTGAGAAGGGAAGGAGCAGGAGAAGGAATTAATGGGTAGGTTTATGGAATTTGTAAGTCTGGAGACAGAGCATCAGGAATAGCTGGGTTCTGGCACTCAGTTGATACCATCAGAGTTTGAACCTTTTCCTTTCAGAGCTGTTTCCTTTTGAGTTTCACGCAGGCTTCCTGATGACAGCTGTAGTTTTATCTAGAAGCTCAGGAATTCTATTAGAGAGAGGCTCTTTTCCTTTCTAATCATTGGCGGTACTATCAGGTAAGCATTGGATTGCTAACTGCAAGGTTGGCAGTGCTACCCTACCAGCTACCTCATAGGGAAAAAGATGGAACTTTCTGCTCAAATAAATATTTACAGTCTGAGAAACCCCACAGGGACCTTCTATGATTCAAAATGGACTCATTGGCAATGAGGAAATTGTTTCTGGGGCATTTTTTAGGGTTAGATATCATTAACCTAGCATGAGTCTCATACTGAGTCTGACCCAGTCCCTTTGGACAGAGGAAAGTCATGCCCTGACTAGCCAGGCCTGGAGCTGGCAGATTGGGTCAATGCCAGCAGAAGCATGGAGATGGAGCATGGTGGAAGAGTGATCCCAAAGATACAAGCCATGTGCTGTGAGTGGAAGAAGGGCAAATGAATGCTGCATTAATTAACCAGTCATTGACAAAATGAGGTTGCATGACAAATGGCTCCAAAACCCAGCAGTTCAACAAACAGCCCAACCCCTTCCCTCCCACACACACAGTTCTTAAAATTCAGGATCAGGGAGATTAACTGGAACTTTGAACTTGGCACTTCAGGGCTTGGAAGAGGTGACAGTGCATGTAAAGGCCTTGGGGCAGGAGAGATCTTGGTGTGCCTGAAAGCCCAGAAGAAGACTAATTTGGGGGAGGTGAGATAATAGGAATGGAGTTTTCAGTGAGCATTTCCTTGAGAGCCTTCAAGCAAAAGCGATTTTTCTATATTCATGTTTTAGAAGTAGATCTCCACCCATTGTGTAAAGCTTTGGGTATTGGATTGGTGTCGGTATGCAGGGAAAAAATAAATGGGCTTGTTATGGATTAGGAGCCTGTGGTAGTCACCTAATCTTGTGTCAAGTTAAGGATTAGGAGTGTAGGCGTGGAGTTTAGGCTGCCAATCTGGAGATAGTCAGTGAGATTTTTATGTGGGCATAGCCTCCTTCTGAGAACTCTGAGAAATCTGGTACTTCCTCCTTGGAGGTGGAAGACACCTCTCTCTCTCTCTCTCTCTCTCTCTCTCTCTCTCTCTCTCTCTCTCTCTCTCTCTCTCTCTGCTACTCCTTGGGAGACATTGCAGAAGGCAAGCCAAATGGATGCGACCAGACCTCTGAAGCCAAAGAAGCCTCAGAGAGATCGCAGCCAGCACTGAGATGCTTACAATGCCACTGGATCCACAAGACTTTCCACCCATTGGCCTGTGATTATCCTGCATTCAGCATCACTGCACATGTTTTATGGGTCTGAAAAGGAATTTATAGATTGGTATCAGACATATGGGCTAATACCAGACTTATGGATTTGATGTGCACTGGGCTGGGACGTTTGCTTAATGTACAATGACTGTTTGATATAAAACTCTCTCTCTGGATTTATAAGGTAGAATTAGACCAGAACATGTACTCTGGTACAGAAAGGAGCTGGAAACACAGGGAATCCATGACAGATGATCCCTTCAGGACCAGTGGTGAGAGTGGCAATACCAGGAGGGTGGAGGGAAGGTGGGGTAGAAAGGGTGAATCGATTACAAGGATCTACATAAAATCTCTGCCCTGGGGGACGGACAACAGAAAAGTGGGGGAAGTGAGATGTTTGACGTGTAAGATATGACAAAATAATTTATATATTACCAAGGATTTATGAGGGAGCGGGAGGAGGATGGAAGTGGGGAAATGAGGAGCTGATACGAAGGGCTCAAGTAGAAAGCAAATATTTTGAGAAGGATGAGGGCAACACATGTACAAATGTACTTGACACACAATGGGTGGGTGGATGGATGGATGGATGGATGGATGGATGGAATGACTGTGATAAGAGTTGTATGAGCCCCCAATTAAATTATCAAGGGTTCATAAGGAGGGGGGAGTGGGAAGGGAGGAGAAAAATGAGGAGCAGGTGCCAGAGGCTTATGTGGAGAGCAAATGTTTTGACAATGATGAGGGCAATGAATGTATAAATGTGCTTTATAATGGATGGATGGATGGATTGTGATAAGAGTTGTATAAATCCCTAATATAATGATTAAATAATAGGGAAATGATTTTTAAAAACCACCAACTCTCTCTCATACACATGAGTCTCCCTCGATTTTCCTCTAGCATACCCAGACTAATACACAGTTCGCCCCTGTCCTATAGGGCCGCTATGAGTTGGCATGGACTTGAGGGCAGTGGGTTTGTTAGGGCTTTGGAGTTCAGCAGGCCTTTGTTGGTGTGTTTGAGTCTATTTTTGTAGCTGTTGTTTGCAGGTCAGTGGCTCATCTTCCAGCACTCTATAGGACCATATTTTTTTGTGACCCATAGGCTTTCATTTGTTAATATTTGGAAGTAGATCACCAGGTCTTTCTTCCTAGTCTGCCTTAGGCTAGAGCAGTGGTTCTCAATCTGTGGGTTGTGACCCCTTTTGGGGTCCAGCGACCTTTTAACACGAGTCACCCGATTCATGGCAGTAGCAACATTACAGTTATGAAGTAGCAAGGAAAATGATTTTATGGTTGGGGGTCACCACAACATGAGGAATTGTATTAAAGGAAGGTTGAGCACCACAGGGCTCGAGGTTCCACTGAAGCCTGCCCATCATTGCTGACCCTTCTGGGGTTTGTCATATCGGTGGCACAGCTTCCAATTTCACAGCAGCACTCTAGCTACCACTGCACCACGAACTGATAGACAGGTGGTGGACTGTTCTTAAAAGCCACCTGATTTACGATGCTTTGTTTTGACAGCCCTGGAAAATGGATACAGAATCTAGTTTCATAGTCAATGCAAGACACACCTTGGGGCAGTAGGGATGGCATGAAGTGAATAGATTCAAAGTATATTTTAGGGAGAGGAAGGATGACAGTTAATGCCTGGGGGGTGTGCAAGAAGAAAGGAAGCAGAGACACCATTGATATTAAGTGCCTGAGTTAAGACAGGAATTTCCAGGGAAGCTGGTGGGTCATGATGGGAGAATTTCACACTCCCCGGGGACAGGGGGAGCATTGATTAGTTCATATGTCTGCGCATCTTCTCAGACAATAGAGGCTTTGTCATCCTCAAATGAAGCATGCAGTTGGAGCTCAGAGAGGGCATGCAGTGCAAATGAAGACTGGGATGGTTGAGATGGGTGGACCAGGGCCACTAGTCAATTCTGAGGAGCTTCAGAAAACCTGCCCAGTGTCTCTTGGAGAGTGGGCATGTCTCATGGCCACAGAGGGCCTTTTAATGTTTCACCTCCCACTGCAGCAGCGAGAGGCTCTATCAGCTCATCCTGGAAAGGAAACATACTACCTGCCATCAGGTTCATTTCTTCAGAAAGGATGGAAGAATACAAATGAAAGACTACAGTTTGAAGGGGTCTTAGGCAGACTATCAGGCTCATTAAAGCTTCATTTATTAAAACTTCATTATTCAGAGACATTCTCCCAGTAGGATGTATGCTGGGGTGGGGGTGGGCATGAGGAGGAAGGCTTGGAGCAGGGTAGGGGAACAACCCCACACCCCAAAAAAATACCTTCCCAAGAAGCAATTCCAGTGGGCACAGATTAGAAAGAAGTTTCATCCTCTGGTCACTTGATGTTTGTCCCTCTCTTTTATCTGAATGCTCTTTCCACATTGCTCAGATGAATCATCAAATTTATATTAAAATGCAAGTTAGGAAGCATCATCCCCAACCAACCTTGTTCATCAAAATGGTAGTGCTCTCTCCGGGTACCCTGAGTTCAGTTTGTCAACAAGCTGAAGCAGTTGAGCTGGGGCTCTGTGAGGCCCAGGAGCATGAGTTCATTAATATCCGACCCATAATGCCTTGCTGGGTTTATGCCAACAAAGCCCTGTCACTCCTTACCATAGAATTTACTCACTCTTTGAAACAGGCATTTATTTACACACAGTTTGACCTCATGATGGTGTTCAGCAGATGTGGATCTTACTTATTTGCATTGTTCTGTGACAGTTGCAAAATTCGTTAGTGGCTCAGGGATCAATCCTCTGTGGACTGCCCCGAAGCTAGATGAAGCAAGCGGGTTCTCCCTGATTCATCCTCCCTCCTTAGCAATGCTTGCTAGTCAGGATAACATAGTGCCCATTAAAGAAACTGCCTGTGTCACTTTAAATTTGTGACCTGGGTGGGAGGGAGGGTCATGATCACAAGTGACAGAAACTGATGCTTGACTAACTTAGGGAAAAAGGCCTAATGGTGGATAAATGTTGGGAAGACAAGAAAATGTGGCAAATGCCTGGGCAATCTCAGGGCTGTGAAGCAGGTAATGGCGAAACACTCCTCCTGAGGCCAAAGCGTGCCCTCTGTAGTACATTAAATCACATTCACACACACCCATTCATGTTCACATGGGACCTGAGGCTATGGCCTTACTTGGAGAGGAGGTCTTGGCAGATGTGCTTAGATAAGTATTTCAAGAGCTCCATCTTTCTGGGTTTAGATTTCAGATGGATACTACATGCACTGATTGGTGTGTTCTTATAAGAAGGGGAGTGGGCACACAGAGACCCCGTGTGAAGACACTGGCAGAGATTGGATCAGTGCATCTATAAGCCAAGAAATATCAAGGATTAGCAGCAGTGACCAGAAGCAGAGAGAGGCTACTTTGATTCTCCTTCAGAGCTCTCAGAAGGAATGAATCTTGCCCACACCTTAATTTTAACCCTTTTTCCTTCAGAAAAGTGAGAGAACAAATGCCTGCTGTTTAAGTCACTCGATTGGTAGCCAGTTGTTACAGCTACCCAAAAGAACCATTATGGATTGATCTGTAGCCCCCTCAAAATATGTGAGAAATTTGAACCTTGGTGGACATGATCCTGTTTGAAAAGAAGGGAGTTCTTTTGTAATATAAATGAGGCCGTATGGCCACTGGAGATCCCTTCATAGAGGGGTTTAGAAGAGGAGATGGGTCAGTCAGGGTGCGAGGTAGGACCGATGAAGAACACAGCTTTCCCCCAGATCCTGTATGCTTCCTCCCCCCAACTACCATGATCCAAATTCTACCTTGCAGGGCTGGATAGGGCAGAGGTTGTACACTGGTGCATATGGGGGCTAGAGGCACAGGGAATCCAGGGTGGATGATGCCTTCAGGACCAAAGGTGTGAGGGGCGATGCTGGGAGAGTGGAGGGTGAGTGGCTTGGAAAGGGGGAACTGATTACGAGGATCCACATGTGACCTCCTCCCTGGGAGATGGACAGCAGAGAAGGGGGGGAAGGGAGACTCGGGATAGAGCAAGATATGACAAAATAACAATGTATAAATTACCAAGGGTACATGAGGGAGGGGGGAGCGGGGAGGGAGTGGAAAAAAAAAAGAGGACCTGATGCAAAGTGCATAAGTGGAGAGCAAATGCTTTGAGAATGATTGGGGCAGGGAATGTGCGGATGTGCTTTATATAATTGATGTATGTATATGTATGGATTGTGATAAGAGTTGTATGAGCCCCTAATAAAATGTAAAAAAAAAGAAAATGATTAAGGCAAAGAATGTACAGATGTGCTTTATACAATTGATATATGTATATGTATGGATTGTGATAAGAGTTGTATGAGTCCCTAATAAAATGTTTAAAAAAATGAGGCCATATGAGAATAGGCTTGAGCCTAAACCTAAACACTTCTGAGTTAAAGGCCAGGATAGACCCAGTAACACACAGTACGGGGAGAAAGATAGCGAGGAAGGCCAAGGAACTTTCTGGTATCCACAAAGAAGGACCCTGACCTAGAGTCGCACCCCAAATTTGAACCTGTAAGCTCCAAAGCAGGGGGAAAAGTGTTTTAAGGCTACTGACTTGTTGGATAATTTTTGGTTAAGGAGATTAAGACAGAAACTTAAGACATCCTCCAATCCTTCCTCTGGCTTCGTTCCATTTTTCTCACATTCAAGAGTCCTCCTAGAGGATTCAGTCAGGTTGTTGTTGTTGTTGTTGTTCAGTGTCATAGTGAGGGTTTGGATTCATTGTGACCATACATACAACATAATCATACACTGCCCGGTCCTGTACCATTCTCACAGTTGTTCTTAAGTTTGAGCCCATTGTTGCAGCCACTGTGTCAATCCCATTTGTTGAGGGCTTTCCTCTTTTTCATTGCCCCTCTACTTTCCAGAACACGATGTCCTGCTCCAGGGACTGATCTCTCCGGACAACATGTCAATGTTAAGGCGAAGTCTCATTATCCTTGCCCTGAGGAACATTCTGGCTGTACTTCATCCAAGTTAGATGGGTTTGTTCTTTTGGCAGTCCATGGTACATTCATTACTCTTTTACATCACTACTAATCAAATATATCTATTCTTCTTTGGTCTTCCGTATTCAGTGTTCAACTTTCACATGAATATGAGACAGTTGAAAATACCATGGCCTGGGTCAACCCGCCCCAGTCCTCAAAGTAATCTCTTGCTTTTCAACACTTTAAAGAGGTCTCGTGTAGCAGATTTGACTAGTGAAATGTGTCATTTGTTCTCTTCTCTGCTGCTTCCATGAGAATTGATTGTGGATTCAAGCAAGACAAAATCCTTGACAATTTCGATCTTTCCTCCATTTATCATGATGTTATCAATAGGTCCAGTTGTGAGGGTCTGGGCTTTCTTTACATTGAGTCATAATCCAAACTGAAGGCTTTAATCAATCCTTCATCTTCATCAGCAAGTGAATCAAGTCCTTCTCATTTTCAGCAAAATTGTGTCATCTGTATAATGCAGGTTGTTAATAGGCCTTCCTCCAACCTGATGCTCCATCAGGCACTGCCCCTTAATGAGTTTAGGTCATGAAGGATAGTCCTCCATGGGCACATTGATTATTACACTACCACCCTCACATAATAAATTCAGAGAGAGAAAATTTCCCCAAAGCAATGGAAAGCTTACTAGAGAAGTGGAGGGTGCTAAAAGCCAAAGGTGACACAAACCGGAAATCAATACTAGTTTTCAATACCTGCAGTCATCTAATAGTTCACTGCACTATCTAAGGAAAGGTGAGGAGAACTGGGGCAATTCCATTAAAAAAAGACAATGCAGGGTATATAAGTCCGTCATTCCTCTGGAGAAGAAAAACACATAGTTGGGTTGTAGAGCTTTGTTTGCTAATCAACCGAATGTAGTTGTAAGGCAGGGGTGTGCATGTACGCGTGTGTGTGTGTGCGTGCGTGTGTGTGTGTGTGTGTTGAAGGGAGGGGCTTGCCATTCTATTTCATAGCCAGGAGAAAGATGAGCCTCTTCCCATATCTTTTGCTCTGTGGCAAGTTACTGATCTACAAGGAACTTTTACTTGACAAGGACATTGCCGAGAAAAAAACGGGAAGCTTGTGTTCATCTCTGCTGAGAGGTGGAGTCAAAGAGATGGGCTTTATGACAGACACCCTGATCGTGCAACCAAACTATGAAATGGCCTCATACATTCAACGCACATTTGCTGCACCTCCCCAGTGTGCTGCCCAGATATTACCAGGCAGAGTGTTTTATGGGCAGCATTTTAGAGTTAGGCAGGCAGAGGGAGTGTCTTTGTGGGTGTTGCCTTTACCAGTCCTTGGATTGTTCTGGGACAGGCATGCCTTTTTCCTCTAAAGTAACTGATCGCGTGTAAAGAAGGAGTCTCCTCAGTAAGACGGGTTGAACCAAACCCAACCTATGACAATCATCTCAATTGGAACACATAGCGACCCTATACAAATACCCGTAGGGTTTCCAAGTTTGTAACTCTTTTGGGGGGTCAACTACCATATCCTTCTCTTGCAGAATCACTACAGAGTTGAGCGTTGTGTTAGCAGCTGAATGCTTAATCACTGTGCCCATTTTGTTTGCTGAGCCGCCCTCAAAACACTGAACAGTTTTTCTGGGTACCAAGTATGTCCACTTCTATATCTGGCCTAGGGTGTTTTCTCCAAGTTGATAGGAGGTGCAAATCAGCTACTAGGGGTTTGGCAGAGTCAGTATGGAAACTGGGAGGGTGTGTGAAATTTGAACCAGAGTAGAACAATTCCAAGACACTTCCTAGGGATTCCTGGCATATAATATGCAAATGATAGTCAAGATATATAACTGTGTCTCTGTTCTTGGTTCTGTCAGTACCTGGTGTGGCCACAAAGGAGAAACCTGGTCTCCTGCTATTTTGAGCATCTAGTGTGAATGACAGGAGATAAGTCACATGCTAATGAACCCTGGTGGTGTAGTAGTTAAGCACCATGGTGCCCGGCTATCAAAGCATATAGCGTCTGGGGTCTTAAAGGCTGGAAGATAAACAGGGGGCCATGTAGCTAAGAAACAACAAAGTCCACATGGAAAAAGCACACCAGCCTACACCAACATGATCGCTGAAGACAAAGCGGGTGCATAAGCACATGTGAGCATGTTTTCTTGATGTGCACTCACCCTTTATATACAACTCTCTTATACATACGTGTTTCTGTGGATTTGTTTCTCGAATGCACCCAGACTAACGTAAGCAGCGTGGAACGCATTTAAGAAGCCTAGACAAGGGCAGGGCAGGATATTCGGAGGGACTGGATCCAGAATTTGAGAGGAAGGAGCCCTGGTGGCAAAACGGGCTGCTAGCTCGCTGTCCCAGGGGGGACAATGAGACTGCTGGCTCCCATGAAAATTTACAGTCTTGAAAACTCCATATAGGGTCACTGTGGTTGGAATCCACTGGACGGCAGTGACCTTTTGGGATTGAAGGTGGAAGCCACCAATGACTTCCTGCCATTGAGCCAAGGAGCCTCAGGAGAGTGTGTGAACTTCTGGAATGCAGTGAACAACCTCTGCACATCTGCTTTTCGTGCTGCCCAAGTCATGCCCTTGGCCTTTGCTTAAACATATTCATCCAGAAGTGAACCATCACAGCTGCTCCCTCGGGAAGATGGGGGCTGAGCTCTCTGGTTCCACTCTGTCAGCATTTCTGGTCCGGGTACCTCCCCTCTTCCCCGGCACAGGCAATGTGCTTTTGGAAGCAGTGCTCCCTGGGTAGTGGGTGTGATTTGCCTCCTCTGGCCTAACATGATGAATGCTGAACTTTACCTAGCCCAGGGGAAAACTTATTATTTAAAGTAAGCTTTAGACAGAATCTTTAGAAAGAGAAATGGTTAACTTTATGTACACAATTACTCCCCAACACATAGACTCAACCTCATAGGCTGTGGATGACCTTGAGCAGGTGCTCAGTCACAATGGTTTTCTATCAGGATTGAGAGTTCAGCTCTCTCAACTCTCCAACTGGTTATTAGCACCATAGTCTCGTTTCTATTTTTGTATTTACTTTGTTTTTAGGGGAAAAAGACTCCCAATCCAACTATATTTTATTAGGAACTCCTTTGCTAAGTTTTACACAAGAAAAAGGCACAAACTGCTGTTCTGGATGAAGGAGAGCATCCGCATGAGGCCACAATGGTGTTGGAAGGACCCACAGCCACAGTGACTTAAATAAAATGACACCCATTCTGTCCTGCTGACTCTGACTCATAGTGACTCTGTGTAGGGATCCTGAAGTTGCTACCTTTACAGGAAGCAATAACCTCATCTTTCTCCTGTGGAATTACTAGTGGCTTTGAACCAGCAACCTTGCTCTTAATAGTCCAACACTATCCAGCATTACCACCTGGGCTCCTGAAAACTTAAATAAGACATAGAAAACAAACAACTTTGTCACAAAATTGTGACTGAAGACAGATCAATTCCTGGAGTTTCAGGAGGGCCTGTGAGAGCATGAGCGGGACCTTCATTGGGATGTGCACACTACCATATATCGTTGAGTGTGGCCCGGGGAGTGGACGCAAGCACACTGCCTGAGGGACAAGCTTTCCACTGCCAGTCAGAGTAGGAAAGAACTCAATGGCGGCTGAATCTGTGGCCCCTCAAAATGGATGTAGGGTCTCCACATAGACTCTCACTGTGAGCCACAGCCTATTGCTCAAAATTTAAGCTCAAATACGACTTAAACGCCAAACATTCTGTTTCCTTAAAATAGGGTACTGCCAGGATCAGCTAGAAGTCTGCATGACCTATCAGATCTCAACGCCGATCTCAAATCACTTCACATGATCCATTCTACCAGTCATGTCAAGGACAACTAGAGGTCTGCATGAGCGAGCCCAAATCGCCTCCTCACTTACCCATTCCAGAGGCTGTGCCTGTATAACCTATCGACTAACACATTCCCATATGCCGTGGTTATGAAACCAACCATCATGCTGGAATAAGGACCAATCACGATGCAAGGGTCAGGATCAATGGGAAAGCAAAATAGGGGCTGAGGGGAGCCAAGAGGGGTCGCTTCACTCAATCCCTAAACCTGATCTACTGTCACTAGACTGGGGTCTTCCTCACATCTCAAGGGCACCCGATTCATGATTGAAGTGAATTGTGCTTATTCAATCTTTGTTCTGCTTGCTGTCCTGCTGTGCTGCATCCTCTTCTTGCTTTTTTGTGCATGGCTCCCTCTGTTGTGGTGACAAATGGCTTGAGAGGGATTTGACATAGGGAGAAAGCCCACCCACATCAACTGTCACCAGAAGCAGACACTAAGTCCATTTCTCTCACCTCACAGAACTATGCACACCAGACACTGGTAGGGCTGCCTGGGAGGGGAACCCTTAGTGCAGTGGTTCTCAACCTGTGGGTTGCGACCCCTTTGGGAGTCATATGACCCTTTCACAGGGCTCACCCAATTCATAACTGTAGCAAAATTACAGTGATGAAGTAGCAAGAAAATCATTTAATGGTTGGGGGAGGGGGGCATCACCACAACAAGAGGACCTGTATTAGGAAGGTTGAGAACCACTGCCTGAGTGTGTTTAGGACTTTGCTGCCCTCAAGGTCATCAGACATTCCTGAAGGCAGAGCCACTGCAGGAAGCCCTTCTGGGAAATGCCCTGAAGACAGGTCTCAACCAACTCCACCCTCACCCTCTGAGATCCTAATCATAGGACGCATGGAAATGCTCCCTGCCACTTCGAAGGCTGTAAGTCCATGGGAGCAGAAAGCCTCCTCTTTCTCCCTTGGAGTGGTGGCTGGTGAGTTCAAACTGCTCACTTTCTGGCTAACATAACCCACAGACCAGCTCCCCCTGAGCTCAGTTTGGTTTGCCGCACAGCACACATTGTTTGGAACCTTCTGAAATAGCTATGCACATGTGCAGGTTGGGGGGATTTCGCACAAGATGCAGTTTTCCACCCTCTCTTGGCAAAAATAATTTTTGCAAAAGGCTTGTATTCTCTTCTGGATCTGAGTAGCAGCTACTCTCATGAAGTCATAGCACATACATTCATGCTACAGTCCTCCCAACTCCCTAATATCTTACGCCGAGTCTGCTCCATGCTTTTCTGTGTCCTACATGGCAGCTGTAGGCACCCAAGGCATGGGCTCTGCAGCCTGGGTGCAAATCTCTCCTTCCCACTTCCTCACTGTGTGGTCCTAGGCTCATGACTTTATCATTCTGTGCCACTGATTTTTCATCTGTAAAAGGAGGCCAAATAGAGTCCACACATAGGCTTGTTAAGTGGAATAATTGAATTATTATACACAAAAAGCTTAGAACGGTGCTTGACATCTTGCAAATACTATTAGGTGGTTTAGCATAGGGACTGGGTCATCCATTACATATGCTCAGGTTCAAACTTCCGGCCAGGAAGGTGTGGTACACCTAGGTGGGCATTACACCTGGATTGGCTCATCTGGGCCAGGTGAATTCAATCCAGCCATTGGGGTTGACCATGACCGTCAACCATGCCTCCCTATGGAGGAATTGAAAAGGCAGGATCTTGACCGCTCCGATGTCTCCCTTCACCCACTTTTCTGTTGTCCGTCCCCCAGAGAGGAGGTCACATGTAGATACTTGTAATCAGTTCCCTCTTTCCAATCCACCCTCCCACAACCCTCTCAGTATCACCACTCACAAATTATCAAGGTTTCTTGAGGGATGGGGGAGCGGGTAGGGAGGGGAGAAATGAGGACTTGATGCCAGGGGCTTAAGTGGAGAGCAAATGTTTTGAGAATAATGAGGGCAATGAATGTACAAATGTGCTTTACACAACTGATGTATATATGGATTGTGATAAGAGTTGTATGAGCCCCTAATAAAACGATTTTTAAAAAAAGAAAAAAAGGCAGGATCCCGGAGCCCACTGAGTGACTTTCTCTCCAGCAGCTTCTAGGTAGGCTGTGCCCCGTGAGGGGCCCCGAGGTGCCTGTGTAAACCTGAAACTTCTTCTCTCAAAAAACCCACTTGGATCACAATCCAGGCTTCGAATTGAATTCTTTCTCGCGCGAAGCCAAGGCCTGAGGTATATCTCTCCCAGGAGAGATCTAACAATAGTATCTCTTATTATAGCATTAGGAGCCCAGGTGGTGTAGTGGACTGTGCATTAAGCTGCTAATCGCAAGGTCGGGGGTTTGAACTGACTAGCCCGTCCGTGGGAGAAATATGAGGTTGTCTATTTCTGTAAGGCAGTGGTTCTCAACCTTCATAATGCCCCCACCCTTTAATACAGTTCATGTTGTGGTCACCTGCAACCATAAAATTATTTTCATTGCTACTTCATAACTGTAATTTTGCTATTGTTATGAAACGGTTGACCCCTGTGAAAGGGTTATTTGATCCCCAGAGGGGTCGCGACCCACAGGTTGAGAACCGCTACTGTAAGGATTTAAAGTCTCAAAACCCCAAAGGGGCAGTTCTTTGTCCTATTGGGCCGGTATGAGTGGGAGTCAATAAAATGGTAGTTAGGTTTTTTTCTGCATCAGTATCAGATTCTGGTGGCAATCTTAGTCATCACGCATTGTGGTCTGGTTTGAACTCTGGTAGATCTGTGGGAAATGACTGCCCTGGTTTGAGGTGAGGGCCACGGTGTGTCAGTGGTAGATCTCTCATCGTCTTTCACCGGGAAGACCCGGGTTCGATTTGCAGCCAATGTGCCCCAGACTGTCAGTGAAAGTTTGTGTGTTGCTATGACACTGAGCAGGCTTCAGGGATGTTTCCAGACTGAAATAGAATAAGGACGAAAGACCTGATTATCTCCATCCACACATCGACCTATGGCCCTCCACGGTTGGCTTCCCTTCCCAGCCCTGGTGATAGCACAGACTGGCATAGTTTGCTCCGCTTCCCATGAGGTGTCCATGAGAGGCTGACTCGACAACCACGGTCAAGATCAACAGCTTGAACTCCTTTCTGGGTCTACAGAAACAAGAACAACCTTCTGAAAGGAGGTCGCATTGCTGTTTGGGACTGGGAGAATGCCTTTGTGACAAGGATTGTGCTCTGGATCCCAAAGGCGACTTTTAAACACAGCCACATAGCAAATCCGGAAATTGCCATAGCAGAAGCCAGGTTTAAAAAAAAAAAAAGTTCTACTGGCTTGCTCAAAGGAGGCCAGAGTTGGATGGGGGTGGGGTGGGGTGGGAGATTCCTCTAAAAATGAACAAATTTGTTTGCTTACATATTTGTCATGTCTTTTGGGCCTGAAAGAAAGGGGGAAAAAAGCAGACGAGAGAAGGAAACGGCGACTGACAGTCATCTTGTTGGTATTCCCACAGCATCCCCTCCTTAGGCACTTGCTGCCATCTCATCCAACTCCACTCAGTATATTTTCACCCAGCAATGATGCAGAAATGTCTGTGTACTCCAGTGTTATTGTAGTCGGGCAGCGTTTACGGGTTTGACTTTCAACTCAGCATGGCAGGACGTCTAGAAGCAATTATAACCAGCACCTGCTCTGTCTGTGCGGTTGGCAGGCAGTGACGGATCCCCAGCTTCCAGAACACTAGTGCCCCCTCCCAGCTCAGGATAATGACAGTGACACTCGGCCTCCTTGTTGTCTGGGGGAGCTCTAGGAGCTCTCCTCTGAAACCTCATATTATTGGCATTTCTTTGAGTGAACACATCAAATTAGTGACTGTAAAGGAAGGTGTAGGAGATGATTATTGGTGACAAGACAAGCCTCAACCACTTCCAGAGAGCATGTCTCCTAAGTGCAAAGTATGGAGAGGGAGGAAACAATTGACCACAAATGGAACAGGCTCTGAGTCTCGCCACACAATGTATGTGCATGGTCACTGAGGCGCCAACATTATGGCTGGAGGACGGATATGGTTTGTGCAGCCGTGATTGCCATCCAGAACGTGCCGTGCTATTGTGAAAACCGATTTTTTTATTCTGAGCAAATCTCTGCTTCCACTTGCTTTAATGCTTCGCCAGAGAGCCAGGGACTCTGGGAGGGGTGGGGACGCACAGGGCTGGGCTGACCTCAGGAACTCATGTGTAAAGGGCTTGTTCTCACTTGGAAGCAGGCTGGGTTCACAGCTGTTCTTTCTGGTAAAGCTTGTTTCTGAACCTTGCCACGTCTGAGTCCGAAGAGGGAAATGAAGGTGACAAATGCTGCGAGGAGCCCTGGGCACATCTTGGCTATGGTCCTGCTTAAGTCTGTTTCATTTGAATCCCAGTTTTACCTTTCCTCCTTTCTGGGTTCCGAAGCATCAGATGGGTGCCAAACGCTTCCACGGACAACTAAAGCTGAACAAGGTGCAGGCAGATGAAGAGCAACGGGAGGTTGGTGTTTGGGAGAATGAATACTTGGGCTTCCTAGGCCAGTCCAGCTGGCGGTTAGAGCCCTGTTTCAGATTCCACTGAAATCTCCTAGTGTCCAAGGACCAAGTGGCTCCTAAGTCCAGAATTTCTGTTACATGTCTCACCAAGGAGAAGCTGGGCCAAAATGCATTGAAGAATAAAGCAGGAGCTTGGCTTGTGAATCCACTCTCTGATTCTGAAATTTCAAAGGCTCCGTGCACAGACATTTCAACACTGAAAGCACAGCAGGGAAAATCAAAGACTTGGGCTTCCTCCTTGCCCCTCTTTTAGGGCTTCTATGGTTTTCCAAGGCGCCTCCCAGAGCCGAGTGTTGTATAGGTCATGTTTTAAAATGTCGTAGTTCTGAGGGACTTGCTGTTCTGCTTTCTTTTGCAAGGAGACCCGGTTTCTTGTCTTGTGGCCAAACACAGAGCACAGATGTCTGTGGGCCCCCTCCCTTTCCCCTGACCTTTGCTCTCTTCTCTGGATACCCTACTGACCTGTTCTCCCTTACAAGATCTGAACTGCTCACACACTTCGTTAAATTCTCATCCTAGCGAGAAGCATCCGAGCATCTTATTAGAGCCTGTATGAGTTCTGTTCTGGATGCCTATTTGTGTAACTTCAGGTCTCTGGCATGGAAACGTCCCATGCCCACAGACCCACACAGGTAATATAAACTCCAACAGTAGTTTAAGGTTTAAGGTGGTCACAGGGAACACTGGGGCCCGTGTCTCCTGGTGAACCCCTCAGGCTGTCTAAAGGGGCTAGTTCCATCTCAATGTAGCCATGCAGGAATGTAGACCGGTTAGGTAGCAAGACAAGGGGTTGTTCCTCTCCATGCTTAGGGGGCCCCCTACAGGAGGTTGGAAGCCAATGCGGGCTAAGCCCAAGCCAGGAGAGCTTAATTGATGCCTCCCAGCTGAAAGCCCTTACAAGGCTGGAATCTGGAGACCACCGCCCCTTCCCTTCAGCTGCTTCTCTGCCTTCCACTCAGCAGGGCTGAGTGTGCAGTGTCATGAGGGTGCCCGTGTTCAGTTTAGTGTAACGCCGGAACCTTCTTCTCTCATGTGTATAAACCCACTCGGATTACCACCCAGGCTTTGGTGTGAATTTCTTTCCAGTGTGTAGCCAAGGACCGAGACATTTCCCACCCGAGAAACCTAACAGACCCAGACTTACAATAAACCCATATTTGTATTTATAAGGCAAGAGGTGACCAGGTCTAGACAACAATGGTGAAGAGGGCCCTGGGTTTGAGAAAGATTCTGAAGTAGAATCCATAACCCTTCAAAGAGGGCTGGATTGAGAAAGTCTCTGGCATCCAGTTCTGACTTGACTTCTGGATCCTGAATCCTTCAGGGCCATGACCTTGCCCTCCAGCCAGACCTTCCAATAGCCATCTTCTCAGAGCCTTGTTAAGTTCTCATAATACATTACACCTGCCATCCTGTGAGCAGCTACCAAACCCAGGCACTTTTTTCAAAGACAAGCTCGCTCTCTCTACCCCTAAGAGCAGGTAGTTTGGGGATGATGGATATGAGATACCACAGAAGACAAATCTGTTATCTTCCATGGTGCACAGAACATGCTGTCACAACCAGGACTCGTGACAATCCCTCAGTTTCCTAAATTGCTTCACTGCTACTTTTAATTAAGCCTCATTAGATTGTCATATCTTGATAAGAGGGATGACCCTGAACTAGATGCATAAATTAAAGCTATCCTCATCCTGTGCTTTTATATGAATGTGTTAATTATTTTTGTGATTAGGGAGAATAATGGAGGGATGGAGCAATACCAAACGGAGTTTGACAAAGTGTTGGTGTTTGCTGCGGCAAACGTGGTGCGTGTCAGACACAATCCGTCACCCAGTGAGTCTGCCATTAACACCAAGGGACAAAGGTAGGATTCCCTGTAATAAATAACCTTCCTCCCAGATGCTAATGGAGACCCAGCAGGACCCACTGTTGTGTTGTCGCAGTTGTACACGGGCCCTTAGAGGAGACAGAGCTGGTGTTTGAAACGAGTCTTGTTTGCCCCCAGTTGGCTCACACATTTGTTTTTTAAATGGCATAATCACTAACATTTAAACACAGGGTGATGTCACGTAACAATCTGCAGCTTCTGAGAAATGGAGAGGCCCGACTTTGCTGGTTGACAGTGCAGAGGGACTGGGGGAGCAGTCAGATATGGTGATCAGAGTTTGGAATCCTTGCTTTCCAAGTACATGTGTCAAGGAGTTCAAGGGTTCAGAAATTTAGGAGGGAAGTTCCAGAAGACAAGTTTGTGTGGTCGATAATAAACCAATATAGGGGTTGAGATTTCAATCTGTTGGCTATGTTTTTTGTGCTTGGTACCCAACCAGCCCAGAATTCCTGACCTCGCCGACCTGTGAAACAAGGACCATTCCAGAATGAAATAGAAGCAAGCACGGAAGGGAGGGCATCCATTACCCCGAATGCATGAGGGTCAGGAACTAAGTGCTTTCTGTAGAACAGCTCCAGAAGGCAGACCTTTGGCTGGAAAACCTGTTAGGGAGCTAGCATAGGGACTGGCAGGCCTATTACACATGCTCAGAGGTCCGAGCTACCGGCTCATGAAGCAGTGGCTCACTGCATGCTCAGCAGTTCAGGTTTCCAGCCAGGAGGGGGAGCTATGCCTCGGTGGGGCTGTACCTGCATTGGCTCACCTAGGCCAGGTGAATTCAATTCAACAATTCAGCCAATGGGGTCGACCCACGTCATCGACCACGCCTCCCTAACCGCTCATAAAACTCACGGGGATCCCAAACCAGGCCTCGCCGTGAGCTGTTTCTCGCGTGGAGCCATGGACCGAGGCACACCTGTCCCCGGAGAGGTCGAAAAGAAGCGGTGCTGTGTGATTTGGAGCTATGAGGTAAGCCGGCCCCAGGAGTGGGCCCTCCCATGTTGGTCTCACGGATTGGGGGCCCCTCTGGGCTCCTTTTACCTCACCACCCTCGGGAGAATTGTTGGGTTGAATTCATGATGTTCGTCTTTGCGCCGTTTCTTGCTGGTGTCCGTCTTTGCGCCGTTTCTTGCTGGTGTCCGTCTTTGCGCCGTTTCTTGCTGGTGTGCGGGACTTGACGTGCCTGCTTTCCCAGGAACTCGCCTGCCTTCCCGGGCTGCATTTGTGAGGGGGCTGGGACGCTGCTGCCTGGAGGCTGGGAGGATTTTGACTCCAAAAGCCTTCTCGAGGCTCAGTGTATAAGGTTTATTTGGACGTGAAAACAGAATCAAAGATGCAATTAACGAAGTTTTAGAAGCAGGCTTTATTGAGAAGCTTGCGGGCAGGTTCAGCAACTCAGGGTATTGAGCTATTGAAGCCGCGCAGGGGGAAAAAATCTTGGCAGCGTTTTTATGCCCACTGCTGGCAGGCACAGCTGGGGAGGATCAAAGCTGGGGAGGATCTGCGCACACAGGTGCTTCAGAAGGGAGAAGGTCGTTAATCTTACCTATATGTCAGGGACGCGTGGAGTGACCATATCTTCAGAAAACATTCTGGTTTTGTGACGAGCTGGTTCCAGGAATTTGGGGTTGAGCTGGGGAGGGGAGGTCGGTTAGGGGTCAGCCTTGAGAGCTAAGATGGAGGTGCAGGACTCAAAATGGAGTCTGTTGTGCCAAGACTGGGAAACAGTGTTGTGCCGCGGCTCCGGCAAACAGCAGGCCTGGGGGCGCCTGCGTCCACCCTGTTGGTTTGGGCAGGACTCTGGCTGGGTGGCCGGCTCCAGGCTGGCTTTCGGCTAGGCCGCAACCTGGGGCCTCCATTATCCCAGCCACGTGACTCCACTCACAGGCAGAATGGCACCACCTGTGTCTGTTGTAGCTACACTCCATTCCCAGACAGCAAACCGCCCAGACTGCCGGAAAGTTCAGCAGAACAAGTTTCATTTCCTGCTCAGGGACCAGACCATCAGCTCTCTTGAGGGGAGACTGAGCGGCCCCCCAGTCTAATTTTCCAAAGGTTTTTATACTTTTGCAATGTGCAGGTGTGCAAGCAGGCAGAGCTCAGAAGCGGGGTATTGTGGTTAGCCATTCTTAGTTGAACCAAAACTGCTCTGGTCGTTCTCAGAAAGCCTTCTGAACATCCATTTCCTTCTGTACGTTCCCTTGGGCTATGTCTGCACAGCCTAACTCCCCAGTATCAGCTAGTTCATTGGCAGTTCATAGCTAGTTTATTTACCATTCATAATGGCTTCTGAAATCTCAAAATGACTTCTCTTGTCAAGGCTACTTAAGCTTTTCCCAGAGCTGCTATATACTCTCCTGTTCTTAGCCAAGTTCAAATCATTGAATCTTCGGTAGCCAGCCCAGTGTATGGTGGGCTCAGCACTAAGAGTTTTGTGGCTTGTACTTTCTGTGTAAGGAATGCCACTAGCTTATTGGTTATTACTGGGCCAAATGTGAGGCTTAGCAGGAGGAGGATTAGGGGCCGGATAGGGCCATTCATAGGGTAGTTAGCCAGGCTGACCAATTAAGTAGCTTTTCAAACCAATTGGTTCCTCCATTTCTTTTCTTGACTCTTTGTTCTAATCCTTTCCTAACCAGGGCTCATCTATCTTTATTGATTCCCGAATGCTTTGCATAGAATTAGTTTCTCCCAATGCTGTGCACAGCATTCCTTGTTTCCAAAAGAGCAAGTCAAGCCCTCGGCGGGTTTACAACACAACTGCTACAAGGGAGTCTAGGGATCTTTCTAAATGGGAGACAGGTTTTTTTTAATCCCTGTAGATCTAAAGCAATTTGCTGACTAAGAGTCTGATAGTTTAAGTTTCCTTGTATTAAAGCAACTGACCCGACTGCAGCTAATCCCATAATCCCAAGCCCTGTTACCAGTGGGACCAATACTGGGGCTCTTTGAACTCATCCGGAAATTCCAAAGTTATCCCTACACCTCCTTCACCAGAACACAGGTACACTTGAGGAGTAACATGCACTAGCACACAAATACCCGGGGAAAAGAGACAGGGTGTTCATCCTGTGGAACAAGTAAAGCAAGTACTCATTGGAGCAGATAACAAATTAGGATCAACATTTGGTTCAATGGGAACAGCTTGAAGGCAAAAATCTCGATATCTTGATATATTAAAGGGATACTTAGATGAATAAAAACACAGTCTTGCCCTTGCAAATCTTTTAAAATGAGCTTAGACTTGAGTCCATACTAACATCACCTATAGACTGCTGCTTCGTGTAATCCTTTTTACTAACATTTCTAATTGGATTACACTCTGTACCAATAGTGCTATTTGTACCAACCTGTGCCTACATAGTAAGGGGAAGCAGCGTTCAGACAAAGCCAACAATCAGCTGTGAGGTGAGGATTTGAGTTCATAAATTGGAATACAGCATCCCGAGAATCAAACACAGAACCTTGAGGTGGCTCCTGAATGAGAAGGGCCCAGTGAGTTGGGCTGGCAGTGAACGGGAAAGTTACTGGAGAGTCTGGAGGGTGCGGCAAAGGAATCTTAATGACACCAGCTGTGGCTCTTCAGGATTTATCCCGAGGTTTGGGCCTTTGTACGGATGGCAGGTTGCCATATTTTACTTTGCTGGATAGAAAAGGTTTCCCGGGATCTCTATCATTTACATAATGTTGAATTCCCCATGTTTTCCCGGTGAACCCAATAACGCTTGAATCCAATTCTTATTGGGTTATATTTGGAAACCATACACGTAGTGGGATCAAACCCTTCCGACTTGAGTCTCATTCTTGTAAAAATAATAGGGTCATCTTTAACAAGTTTCCACCCTGAAAATGATGGTTTCACAACCCCAAGCTGCGCAATGGTAATGTCCCTCCCCTTGGCAGTTAGGGAGTCCATGAGCCGGGCATATGTAGACATGGTTTGTTTGGAGCCTTCTTTCTATAGAGGGTATTCCGCACCAATAGGACGGGATTCGAGTATAGGTCCCATTGTGCCCTTTACCTTTAAAGGATACAGAATGCCAATTCTTTCCTAGCAAATCAAACAAATCAAAATGAAAACAGGGGGTCATACCCAGTATAAGAGGTTACATATTCACTGCTGGAGGTTAGAATAGCAGTCCACAGATGTGTTTGTGCTTGGGGGAAACACTGGGTGTTCTCAGCAATACTCAGAGAAAAACAATTAAGTTCTGTAAAGCCTTAATTTTGAGGGATTTTCCGTCTTTCTGGGTGTCCATCTTTCCAGGATATGCTCAGGGAGGGCTTTTTTTTTTACTTATGACTGAGGAATCCACGGCCCCCTCCCCACTATTTTAACTGCAGTAGGTGTTGTAAGTATCACTTGGTATGGGCCAGTCCACCTAGGTTCTAAGGTGTCAGGTTGGTGCTTCTTTACCCATGTCCAGTTTCCTGGTTGCACGTTGTTGGCTGCCTGTTCCCTTTCCCTTGGTTAGGCCCAAAATGAAGGTGTCAGAGCAGATGATTTGTCTCTCACCTGTTGCACAGCCTGCAGGCACTCGATGAGGGAATGATTAGTGACTTCCATTATTTCTACTTCCTTCAATCTTGGGAGGATTTGGGGAAGGTCTGCCAAACATAAATTCAAATGGGGTCATGCTTTTCACATAGGGAGCGCATCGGACTTGAAGTAGGGCAAAAGGTAAAGTAAGGATCAACCCAGTTCTCGCCAGGTCCTAAGTGCAACTTTACGAACAATTCATTTAGGGTTCTGTTTATTTTTTTCTACTTGCCCTGAAGAGCTTCCAGTTAATATTTAGAAGCATTGCTAAGACTTTAGTAATTTGAGCAATAAAGTTGGGCCATTGTTGGACCCCAAGGTGGTGGGAAGGCCAAATCTAGGGACAATTTTAGTTACTAATAATTTACACACAGTGGCAGCAGTTTCCTTCTTTGTTGGGAAGGCTTCCACCCATCCAGAACAGGTGTCTACGAACACCAGCAAATATCGGTAGTCATACTTTCTAAATTTAATATCCATAAAGTCCACCTCCCAGAATTCTCCAGAACTACTACCTCAAGCTCGTGGTTGGGGTTGCTCCTTTTCTTTCTGGGGTTGTTTACCCGAGCACAGTGCAATCAACGGTGGGTGACATCTGCCACCCAGTGTCCAAGCCTGGGTATGTAAAAGTGCCTGAGAAGCAACTGAGACAGTTTATAGAGGATCCCAAATGCATACCTTCATGTAGTCCTTGAGTCAGATCTCTCCCAGAGCTTCTGGCATGAATCTTCTTCCATCAGGATGGAGCAGCCACCCTGGATGCTCCCAGCCTTTTTGGCAGGCCAGCTCTTGGCTTATCTTTAGATCATTTTCTGAGTATGTAGGTTGTGGCTGTAACACTGGGGATGGCATGGTCACAGCCACTACCTTGGGGATTTGTGGTATAGTCCTGGCATTCGAGATCCACCGGTCCGGGGGACTGGTTAGGAGTGGTTCAACCATAGGTCCCCCTACCACAGCAATATCCTGTCCCAGTGTAAGCTTCCTAGCTTCTATGACTAGGATGGCCGTGGCAGCCACAGCTCGCATGCAGCTCAGCCATCCTGCAGCTACAGAGTCCAGTTTCTTTGAAAGATAGGTCACAGGTCTCTTCCATGGCCGCAAGTTCTCAGTTAGCACTTCTTTTGCTGTGCCTCTGGCCTCACATAGACAATTGGAAGGGCTTTACTATGTCTAGTAGGGCAAGGGAGGTTGCCCATATGAGCGAATTTTTAAAGGATTCAAACGCTTGTTGTTCTACTTCAGTCCATTTAAGTTCTTTTTCCTTTCCCCAGTACTTGCATATAGGGGTTTCGTTGTTTTTGCAAATCCCAAATTCCACAAAGGACAGTACCCCACAGTTCCTAGAAACTCTTGCAACTGCTTCTTCGTCTCAGGGACTGGGATTTTGAGGATCGCCTCAGTGCGGCTGGGGGACAAGGTCCGTTTTCCCTCCTCAGTTGGTAGCCTAGGTATACAGCTTTATGGACACACAGTTGAGCCTTTCTTGCAGATACCCTGTACCCCAATGGGCCAAGGACTATTATCAGGTCCTTGGTAGCCCGTTGGCATTCCTACAGGGTTTCGGAGGCCAGGAGGAGGTCATCTGCATACTGGAGCAAGGTGGTTTGGGGGTGTTCCTCCTTGTGTCCCTGTAAGTCTTCACTGGGTTGATGTGCAGGGGACACGGGTATGGAGAACAAAGCATCTTTAAGTCCAAAACAGTATAACAAATTCAGTTTGATGGGATAGTACTCAGGAGGATCTCAGGGTTTGGCACGTGGGGTGGCCAGTTTCTATCCTCTCATTTGCCTCTCTGAGATCCTGCACCGGTTGGAAGTCCTCAGTTCCCGGCTTCTGCATGGGCAGCAGGGGAGCATTCCATGTGGACTTGCAGAGGACCCAAATGCCTGTCCTCTTTAGTCTGCAAATGGGAACAGAAATACCCACTTTTGCTATCCAGGGAGTAGGGTTAGCTTGACACACCAGTGTAGCTGAGCTCAGAAGTTGTACGACCCCAGGCACCTGAAGTTCAGAAAGGTCTGGCAGGTTGTTCTCTGCCCAAACAAAAGGAATATCTTTTAGTGATTTATCAAGAAGTTCCTTTGAGGAGGTCTCTTCTGCTCCTGATAAAACACATATCACTCTGACATTGGAGTGGTGAGCAAAACTTTTGGCTTTTCAAGTTCAAGGGTTAAGGTGGTTGTAGCAGATGAGAAAGTAATTATGGCTGCCACTTTTCATAATAAGTCACGATCAATTAGGGGAAAGGGGCATTGAGGCATTACCAGGGTGAGCGTGTAACTGTCTCTTGTGCTAAATCTGTTATTCTGGCCGTTGTCCATGGGTGTGCTTGGGTCTGCCCTGGGGCCCCTGTAATGAAAGCCTTTCCTTTTGACAAGGCACCTGTAGTCTTTTCTGAAACCAAGAAGGTGACCCCTTTGTCCACCTAGAAATTTACTGGCTGGCTCCCTACATGGAGAGTGAGCATGGGCTCTTTGGGGTCAAGTGAAACAGAGCCTGGACACCTTTATTCAGCTTCGAGCATTATTGTCTGTAGCTTCGATTTTTCTAGGCGAGGACTAGGCCCGTTCTCTCTAGTGGTGGCTCGTCCGCCTCTCCTGGGCTTTTCAAGGCACTGATTTTTCCAATGTCACTGTTTTGTATAGTAGGTACATGGATACTTCCTCAGGACTAGGCGAGTGAGAAGCGGGGTATTAGGGTTAGCCATTCTTAGTTGAACCAAAACTGCTCTGGTCGTTCTCGCAAGCCTTCTGAACACCCATTTCCTTCATGACATTCCCTTGGGCGACGTCTGCACAGCCTACCTCCTCAATATCAGCTAGTTCATTTACACTTCCTAGCTACTTTATTTTCTTTTCATGGTGGCTTCTGTCAGCCCCAAATGGCTTCACTCTTGTCAAAGCTGTTTCAGCTTTTCCCAGAGATCCTACACAGTCGCCATTGTAGCCGAGAGGTAACAGGATCTGTGACCATGGCCAAGATGGCACCCACCAGTCCACATGTGGAAGGGCGCTGCCTAGGGAGCTGGGTGAAGAGGCCTGGGAGTTAGCCCTGCCTGGTCCCGGGAGCCCAAATTTTCCCTTTTCCCCTCCATTCCCTTTGCCTTTCTCCTGGTTTTTCAAACAAGCTGCTCTAGCCCTATAACGCCAAGCACAAAATTGTCATAATTCTTAATGAAAACGTATCTGGTACCCAAATTATAAATGTGACAATTTGGTCACATTTCAAAAACACTGAAAATTTTATGCTTTTAAAAAATATTTTGAATGTCATATATATTGATAACTATGAAAGTAAATAATAAAAACCAAAAAATATATTTCCAAAATTTAAAACTTGAGTCGTTATAGGGCTAGTGTTCTTCCAGATTTGGTTTGTTCCTTCTTACAGGCTGCTTTTCCGTGGCCCAGGCTTAGGCCAATGGCGTTCGGAAGCCTAGGCGGAGTCACTGTTATTTAGGCTTTCAGCGATGCTGCTTCAGGCACTTTTGGGGACAGCTCTTACTTAATACACAGCTCCTCTGCCATGATATTCCAGCCAGAAATTCCAATTTCCCTTAAGGTTCCCTTGAGAGATTTGAGCATCATCCCCGCCAGCAGGCGTCTTGGAGGGCCTTGGGGCCATCCCAAGCAGTGGTCCTCCTAGCCTGTTGTCCAGAAAAATGGTTGGACCTAAAGGTCGCCCTCGGCGACTAGTCCTTTACCCCTTCCCTCGGGCTGAGGCGACTAGTCCTTGACCCCTTCCCTCGGGCTGAGGCATGAGATTCAGGGCAACCCAGGGGTGTGCTCTCAAGTGGGGGTTATTGACCTGGAGGCAGCAAGCTGTCAATCGCCTCCTTGTTTTGTGCTTTCTAGATGGGACTTAGCAGCTTGATGCTCAGGAATTGCCCCCTTGCATGAATCGTGTCCAATTGGGATAGAGTTGATACAGAGAGGCTGGGCAAACAAAAGCTGATAGATTCACTTTGCAACTCTATTTGGCCACAGTATCGTTTTGAGAAAGGAGAATGGTGGGCAGAGAAGGGTACGCTTTCCCTTCCAAACCGTGATTCACCGGGAACAGTTCGGTAGAGTGCCGGGAAAGTGGGCGGAGATGCCAGAACTTAGAGCATTTCTCCTCTCGAGGAGCAGTAGGAGACCTTCATCCCCAGTGCACCCAGGAACCCCTAAGGCTGGCGTCCTCAAACTGTGGTCCATGGGGCACATGTGGCGCGATGCCATTTATCCCACCCTCGGGGTGTTTTTGCTGCCACTGCCTGTCCTGCTTAGCAGCCGACTCGTGCAGTGTGCATAGGAATTTGTCCATAGGTTTTTTGAAAACCATAGTCTGGCCCTCCAACGGTCGGAGAGACAATGAACTGGCCCCCTGGGTAAACAATTTGAGGACTCCTGCCCTAAGGGATCCTGGACTTCAGGTCACTATTGTCCCACCCCTGAACCCTCCCTGAACATTCTACCCCTAGTAGAGGCACCAGGGGCATTTGGTCCCCGGGTAACTTACAAGCCTTTTACTCAAATGGAACCCGAGAAAATTAAAAATGACACAGGCAGTTACTCTACTTTTGATCCCTGTTGAATACGCCTGTAGCATCCCAATATTACAATTTAACCCTATAACTCCGAGCATGACCTTTCCCTAACATTTAATCAAATGAATATAAATGTATATATATTGATAACTATGAAAGTAATGAATCAAAACGAAATTTTTTTTGCCCAAAAATTTAAAAGTGAGGCGTTATAGGGTTAAAAAGAAGGATGGTTCTTATCAGAGGGGCCAATGCCTTAGGATCATAAGTGAAGCGGTGATCCCACTGCACCCAGTAGTGCCCAAACCCTGGACCCCGGTAGGGGAAATTGTGAATGCTTTTACCCCTGTGCCGGTACTTAGAATGAACAAACACAAACGCCTGATAATCCTAAGACTTTTTACTTACTTCCTGTGATACTCACCTACTTTCAAGGGACTCCCACCTCACAATCCTAGCCTTGTCTCAGTTAAACTGTTCACCCTTTTGTGCGTTTGTTGGTTTTTCCAGAAGTTCTCAAGTTACCAAAGCCCCTAATCCAATTGTGCCAACTCCAGGACCACCATCTCCTGGACCACTTCAACCTTATCCAATCTAGCGCTGAATGGACAACCCCTCCCAGCAGAGCAGGAAGGGTGTGGACCCAAAGCCCCACTTCGCCCTTTTTGCCAGCAGGAAGTAGCTAGAGATGTCGTCGCCCAGTACCCCAAAGATTTGGGTCCACATCTCTTCAGGATGGAAATGTTAGGTAGCTAGCATAGGGACTGGGGTGTCCATTACACATGCTCAGATGGCCCAGTTAGTGGCCCAGGAAGGAGTGGCACACTGTGCGTGCTCAGAGGTCCAGGTTTCCGGCCAGGAAGGGCAGGTCCACCTGGGTGGGCGCTGCACCTGCATCGACCCACCTAGGCCAAGTATATTCAATTCAGCCACTAGGATCGACCAGGGTTGCCCACCACACCTCCCTAACGCTCCTAAACCTCCCTTGGATCACAAACCAGGCTTTGGCATGAATTCTTTCTCACGCAGAACCAAGGACCGAGGGATATCTGTCCCCAGAGAGATCTGACCAACCCAGGGAAGCTCTTTGGAGGCAGCAGGAGTGGACGTGAGTGGCTGGTGGATACTGTTCAGATGCATGGCTTTCTGCTTGGAAGGGTTTTTAGTCTTGGCTGACAGGATCAGAGGAGGTAGTATGTCTGGATCACATAGTATCCATGTCCACAAATGAGCTGCCCATTCCAAAGTCCTGACAGTGCCTTTGGAAAACACTGTGCTTTGGAATGTCACTCCTTGCAGAGGGCAGTGGGAGGGGCTGGGACCCAGGTATGCTGCCCCTTGCTCCCAGTTGCCGGTTTCTGGATCCTGATTATATCTCTCACAGGATCAGTTAGTGGGCTTGTTGTCTGCCTCAGGCTTTGTTCACCGAGGTCCTCCAGCTAGGTGGTGGTGTGTGTGCATGAGCAGAGGCTTCCTGCCAATCCCCCATGAGTTGAAGAGCTGCCCTGGTGTGGGCTCCGTGAAAGAGGTGCCCCAGACAGCAGGACTACGCAAGAGGGTGGGCCCTGCAGGAACCGGAGGGCCATTCCCCCTGTGGAATGACCTCAGAGCCCCGCCTCTCTCACTGTCCAGCTGCCGGGGCTGTGGACACTAAGCTTCATGCCCCACACAGGAATAGACACAGGGTGAGGCGACTGCAGCACCTGCTTTTGCTGGTCTAATCCAGCCTGAGATCATCCTAGCATCAACCCTCTGCCAGGGTCTTTTTTTTCTCTCCTTTTATAGGGGCTCATACAACAATAACCACAATACGTGCAAACATCACTGATATAAGGCACATTTGTACATTCATTGCCCTCATTATTCTCAAAATATCTTCTCTACACCCAAGCCCCTGGCCTCAGCTCCCCAATACCCCCGCCCCCATTCTCACTACCCCTCCTCATCAATCCTTCATTATTTACTAATTATTATTTTGTCATATCTTGCACTGTCTGATGTCCCCCTTCACCCCCTTTTCTTTTGAGGTTTTATGTAGATCCTTGTCATCGGTTCTCTGGTGCCAGCCTACCCTCCCTCCACCCTCCCAGCATCCCCATTCATAACACTGGTCCTAAAGGGCTCATCCACCTTGAATTCCCTGGGTTTCTAGTTCCTATCTGTTCCAGTGTACATTCTCTGGTCTAGTCAGATTTGTAAGTTATAATTGGGATCTTGATAGTGAGGGGAGAGGAAGCATTGAGGAGCTAGAGGAAAGTTGTGTTTCACAGTTGCTGTCTAGTACCCTGTGTAGGCTTGTCTCTTCCCCAAGACTTTACTTAAGGGAATGTCCAGTGTACTGCGAATGGGCTTTGGCTCTCTACCCAGCATTCCCTGCTCATTCGCAATGAGATTTTTTTTGTGCTGATGATGCCTGATCCCTTTGATACCTCGTGATCGCACAGGCTGGTATGCTTATTCCATGTGGGCTCTGTTGTTTCTGAGCTACATGGCCGCTTGCTTACCCTTCAGGCTTTTAAGACCTCAGACGCCATATCTTTTGATAGCAGGGCACCATCAGCTTTCTTGACTACATTTGCTTATGCAACCGCTTAGACATCAGGGAACGTGTCGGGAAGGTGAGCATCATAGAATGCCAATGTAATAGAACAAGGTATTCTTGCAATGAGAGAGTCCTTGAGTGGAGGCCCAAAGGCCATCTGCTACCTTTATAGGAAACCAATAAAGATATGGACATAGGTGTATTTCCCCATGCTCACAGATAAATATATTTACATCTGTGCGTGCCTTTCTTTAGACCTGTATAACTGACCCATGCTTCCTAGGTCGCTCTGCTATTCCCTTTCATTTCCCTCTTGTGCCCACTGCCATGCTCAGTCTTCATTTGGGTTTCAGTAAATCCTCTTGGTTCCCTCACCCTTGATCAAGCCCTACCAGGATTCCTACATCGCCCTCACCACGGATTTGCATCCACTTGTTGTTCCCTTGTCTCTGGGTTTCTTGACATCACTCCCTTTCCCCCCAACTCCCTCTTTCCCGTGGCCCTCCCGCGAAGCGTTGGTCCCCTTTTTCTCTCCGGCAGATTGTGCATCCTGCATTTCATTTTAGACATACAGTAGAGGTAATAACATGCACAAACACAAGACAGAGCGAAAGCAAGCACCAAAAGAAAGGAAATAGCCAAAATCCAATGACCATCAAAGAAAACACAACTCCTCAAGAAAGGAAAGCTCGTAGTTGGTTCACGGACTGTTTGTTGGCCCTTAGCAGTGTTTTCCAGTCCAGTCTGTGCGGGCACCAAGTCCTGCCCCCAAAGTCCTCCTTTAGCATTCCCTGGTGACCTTGTTGCTCCACCTCCTTACTCTTCTGCTGCACCCCCTTAGTGCTATGCCTCGGTGTGGCGGGATCCGTTCCCGCACTGTGTCTCCAGTGTTGTCCCTTCTAGGGCTATGGGTCTTTGAGGGACGTCGTGTCTCATCTTGGGCTGGCCATGTGGTCTTCTGTGTGGACTGTCTTCTCTGAGTGGGAACATCATCCCAAAGGCAGGATCCCGTAGCCCACTGAGCGACTTTCTCTCCAGCAGCTTCTAGGTAGGCTGTGCCCCATGAGGGGCCCTGAGGTGCCTGTGTAAACCTGAGTCTGCTGGAGGTTAGAATAGCAGTCCACAGATGTGTTTGTGCTTGGGGGAATCAGTGGGTGCTGTCAGAAATACTCGGAGAAAAACAATTAAGTTCTGTAAAGCCTTAATTTTGAGGGATTTTCCGTCTTTCTCGGTGTCCATCTTTTCAGGATATGCTCAGGGAGGGCTTTTTTTTTTAATTATGACTGATGAATCCACGGCCCCCTCCCCACTATTTTAACTGCAGTTGGTGTTGTAAGTATCACTTGGTATGGGCCAGTCCACCTAGGTTCTAAGGTGTCAGGTTGGTGCTTCTTTACCCATGTCCAGTTTCCTGGTTGCACGTTGTTGGCTGCCTGTTCCCTTTCCCTTGGTTAGGCCCAAAATGAAGGTGTCAGAGCAGATGATTTGTCTCTCACCTGTTGCACAGCCTGCAGGCACTCGATGAGGGAACGATTAGTGACTTCCATTATTTCTACTTCTTTCAATCTTGGGAGGATTTGGGGAAGGTCTGCCAAACATAAATTTAAATGGGGTCATGCTATTCACATAGGGAGCGCATCGGACTTGAAGTAGGGCAAAAGGAAAAGTAAGGATCAACCCAGTTCTCGCCAGGTCCTAAATGCAACTTAACGAACAATTCCTTTAGGGTTCTGTTTATTTTTTCTACTTGCCCTGAAGAGCTTCCAGTTAATATTTAGAAGCATTGCTAAGACTTTAGTAATTTGAGCAATGAATGTTGGGCCATTGTTGGACCCCAAGGTGGTGGGAAGGCAAAATCTAGGGACAATTTTAGTTACTAATAATTTACACACAGTGGCAGCAGTTTCCTTCTTTGTTGGGAAGGCTTCCACCCATCCAGAACAGGTGTCTACGAACACCAGCAAATATCGGTAGCCATACTTTCTAAGTTTGATATCCATAAAGTCCACCTCCCAGAATTCTCCTGGACTACTACCTCGAGCTCGTGGTTGGGGTTGCTCCTTTTCTTTCTGGGGTTGTTTACCCGAGCACAGTGCAATCAACGGTGGATGACATCTGCCACCCAGTGTCCAAGCCTGGGTATGTAAAAGTGCCTGAGAAGCAACTGAGACAGTTTATAGAGGATCCCAAATGCATACCTTCATGTAGTCCTTGAATCAGATCTCTCCCAGAGCTTCTGGCATGAATCTTCTTCCATCAGGATGGAGCAGCCACCCTGGATGCTCCCAGCCTTTTTGGCAGGCCAGCTCTTGGCTTATCTTTAGATCATTTTCTGAGTATGTAGGTTGTGGCTGTAACACTGGGGATGGCATGGTCACAGCCACTACCTTGGGGATTTGTGGTATAGTCCTGGCATTCGAGATCCACCGGTCCGGGGGACTGGTTAGGAGTGGTTCAACCATAGGTCCCCCTACCACAGCAATATCCTGTCCCAGTGTAAGCTTCCTAGCTTCTATGACTAGGATCGCCGTGGCAGCCTCAGCTCGCATGCAGCTCAGCCATCCTGCAGCTACAGAGCCAGTTTCTTTGAAAGATAGGCCACAGGTCTCTTCCATGGCCGCAAGTTCTCAGTTAGCACTTCTTTAGCTGTGCCTCTGGCCTCACATAGACAATTGGAAGGGCTTTACTATGTCTAGTAGGGCAAGAGAGGTTGCCCATATGAGCGACTTTTAAAAGGATTCAAACGCTTGTTGTTCTACTTCAGTCCATTTAAGTTCTTTTTCCTTTCCCCAGTACTTGCATATAGGGGTTTCGTTGTTTTTGCAAATCCCAAATTCCACAAAGGACAGTACCCCGCAGCTCCTAGAAACTCTTGCAACTGCCTCTTAGTCTCAGGGACTGGATTTTGAGGATCGCCTCAATGCGGCTGGGGGACAAGGTCTGTTTTCCCTCCTCCAGTTGGTAGCCTAGGTATACAGCTTTATGGACACACAGTTGAGCCTTTCTTGCAGATACCCTGTACCCCAATGGGCCAAGGACTGTTATCAGGTCCTTGGTAGCCGGTTGGCATTCCTCCAGGGTTTTGGAGGCCAGGAGGAAGTCATCTGCATACTGGAGCAAGGTGGTTTGGGGGTGTTCCTCCTTGTGGCCCTGTAAGTCTTCACTGGGTTGATGTGCAGGGGACATGGGTATGGAGAACAAAGCATCCTTTGAGTCCAAAACAGTATAACAAATTCAGTTTGACGGGATAGTACTCAGGAGGGTCTCGGGGTTTGGCACGTGGGGTGGCCAGTTTCTATCCTCTCATTTGCCTCTCTGAGATCCTGCACCGGTTGGAAGTCCTCAGTTCCCGGCTTCTGCATTGGCAGCAAGGGAGCATTCCATGTGGACTTGCAGAGGACCCAAATGCCTGTCCTCTTTAGTCTGCAAATGGGAACAGAAATACCCACTTTTGCTATCCAGGGAGTAGGGTTAGCTTGACACACCAGTGTAGCTGAGCTCAGAAGTTGTACGACCCCAGGCACCTGAAGTTCAGAAAGGTCTGGCAGGTTGTTCTCTGCCCAAACAAAAGGAATATCTTTTAGTGATTTATCAAGAAGTTCCTTTGAGGAGGTCTCTTCTGCTCCTTGATAAAACACATATCACTCTGACATTGGAGTGGTGAGCAAAACTTTTGGCTTTTCAAGTTCAAGGGTTAAGGTGGTTGTAGCAGATGAGAAAGTAATTATGGCTGCCTCTTTTCATAATAAGTCACGATCAATTAGGGGAAAGGGGCATTGAGGCATTACCAGGGTGAGCGTGTAACTGTCTCTTGTGCTAAATCTGTTATTCTGGCCGTTGTCCATGGGTGTGCTTGGGTCTGCCCTGGGGCCCCTGTAATGAAAGCCTTTCCTTTTGACAAGGCACCTGTAGGCTTTTCTGAAACCAAGAAGGTGACCCCTTTGTCCACCTAGAAATTTACTGGCTGGCTCCCTACATGGAGAGTGAGCATGGGCTCTTTGGGGTCAAGTGAAACAGAGCCTGGACACCTTTATTCAGCTTCGAGCATTATTGTCTGTAGCTTCGATTTTTCTAGGCGAGGACTAGGCCCGTTCTCTCTAGTGGTGGCTCGTCCGCCTCTCCTGGGCTTTTCAAGGCACTGATTTTTCCAATGTCACTGTTTTGTATAGTAGGTACATGGATACTTCCTCAGGACTAGGCGAGTGAGAAGCGGGGTATTAGGGTTAGCCATTCTTAGTTGAACCAAAACTGCTCTGGTCGTTCTCGCAAGCCTTCTGAACATCCATTTCCTTCATGACATTCCCTTGGGCGACGTCTGCACAGCCTACCTCCCCAATATCAGCTAGTTCATTTACACTTCCTAGCTACTTTATTTTCTTTTCATGGTGGCTTCTGTCAGCCCCAAATGGCTTCACTCTTGTCAAAGCTGTTTCAGCTTTTCCCAGAGATCCTACACAGTCGCCATTGTAGCCGAGAGGTAACAGGATCTGTGACCATGGCCAAGATGGCACCCACCAGTCCACATGTGGAAGGGCGCTGCCTAGGGAGCTGGGTGAAGAGGCCTGGGAGTTAGCCCTGCCTGGTCCCGGGAGCCCAAAGTTTCCCTTTTCCCCTCCATTCCCTTTGCCTTTCTCCTGGTTTTTCAAACAAGCTGCTCTAGCCCTATAACGCCAAGCACAAAATTGTCATAATTCTTAATGAAAACGTATCTGGTACGCAAATTATAAATGTGACAATTTGGTCACATTTCAAAAACACTGAAAATTTTATGCTTTTAAAATATATTTTGAATGTCATATATATTGATAACTATGAAAGTAAATAATAAAAACCAAAAAATATATTTCCAAAATTTAAAACTTGAGGCGTTATAGGGCTAGTGTTCTTCCAGATTTGGTTTGTTCCTTCTTACAGGCTGCTTTTCCGTGGCCCAGGCTTAGGCCAATGGCGTTCGGAAGCCTAGGCGGAGTCACTGTTATTTAGGCTTTCAGCGATGCTGCTTCAGGCACTTTTGGGGACAGCTCTTACTTAATACACAGCTCCTCTGCCATGATATTCCAGCCAGAAAGTCCAATTTCCCTTAAGGTTCCCTTGAGAGATTTGAGCATCATCCCCGCCAGCAGGCGTCTTGGAGGGCCTTGGGGCCATCCCAAGCAGTGGTCCTCCTAGCCTGTTGTCCAGAAAAATGGTTGGACCTAAAGGTCGCCCTCGGCGACTAGTCCTTTACCCCTTCCCTCGGGCTGAGGCGACTAGTCCTTGACCCCTTCCCTCGGGCTGAGGCATGAGATTCAGGGCAACCCAGGGGTGTGCTCTCAAGTGGGGGTTATTGACCTGGAGGCAGCAAGCTGTCAATCGCCTCCTTGTTTTGTGCTTTCTAGATGGGACTTAGCAGCTTGATGCTCAGGAATTGCCCCCTTGCATGAATCGTGTCCAATTGGGATAGAGTTGATACAGAGAGGCTGGGCAAACAAAAGCTGATAGATTCACTTTGCAACTCTATTTGGCCACAGTATCGTTTTGAGAAAGGAGAATGGTGGGCAGAGAAGGGTACGCTTTCCCTTCCAAACCGTGATTCACCGGGAACAGTTCGGTAGAGTGCCGGGAAAGTGGGCGGAGATGCCAGAACTTAGAGCATTTCTCCTCTCGAGGAGCAGTAGGAGACCTTCATCCCCAGTGCACCCAGGAACCCCTAAGGCTGGCGTCCTCAAACTGTGGTCCATGGGGCACATGTGGCGCGATGCCATTTATCCCACCCTCGGGGTGTTTTTGCTGCCACTGCCTGTCCTGCTTAGCAGCCGACTCGTGCAGTGTGCATAGGAATTTGTCCATAGGTTTTTTGAAAACCATAGTCTGGCCCTCCAACGGTCGGAGAGACAATGAACTGGCCCCCTGGGTAAACAATTTGAGGACTCCTGCCCTAAGGGATCCTGGACTTCAGGTCACTATTGTCCCACCCCTGAACCCTCCCTGAACATTCTACCCCTAGTAGAGGCACCAGGGGCATTTGGTCCCCGGGTAACTTACAAGCCTTTTACTCAAATGGAACCCGAGAAAATTAAAAATGACACAGGCAGTTACTCTACTTTTGATCCCTGTTGAATACGCCTGTAGCATCCCAATATTACAATTTAACCCTATAACTCCGAGCATGACCTTTCCCTAACATTTAATCAAATGAATATAAATGTATATATATTGATAACTATGAAAGTAATGAATCAAAACGAAATTTTTTTTGCCCAAAAATTTAAAAGTGAGGCGTTATAGGGTTAAAAAGAAGGATGGTTCTTATCAGAGGGGCCAATGCCTTAGGATCATAAGTGAAGCGGTGATCCCACTGCACCCAGTAGTGCCCAAACCCTGGACCCCGGTAGGGGAAATTGTGAATGCTTTTACCCCTGTGCCGGTACTTAGAATGAACAAACACAAACGCCTGATAATCCTAAGACTTTTTACTTACTTCCTGTGATACTCACCTACTTTCAAGGGACTCCCACCTCACAATCCTAGCCTTGTCTCAGTTAAACTGTTCACCCTTTTGTGCGTTTGTTGGTTTTTCCAGAAGTTCTCAAGTTACCAAAGCCCCTAATCCAATTGTGCCAACTCCAGGACCACCATCTCCTGGACCACTTCAACCTTATCCAATCTAGCGCTGAATGGACAACCCCTCCCAGCAGAGCAGGAAGGGTGTGGACCCAAAGCCCCACTTCGCCCTTTTTGCCAGCAGGAAGTAGCTAGAGATGTCGTCGCCCAGTACCCCAAAGATTTGGGTCCACATCTCTTCAGGATGGAAATGTTAGGTAGCTAGCATAGGGACTGGGGTGTCCATTACACATGCTCAGATGGCCCAGTTAGTGGCCCAGGAAGGAGTGGCACACTGTGCGTGCTCAGAGGTCCAGGTTTCCGGCCAGGAAGGGCAGGTCCACCTGGGTGGGCGCTGCACCTGCATCGACCCACCTAGGCCAAGTATATTCAATTCAGCCACTAGGATCGACCAGGGTTGCCCACCACACCTCCCTAACGCTCCTAAACCTCCCTTGGATCACAAACCAGGCTTTGGCATGAATTCTTTCTCACGCAGAACCAAGGACCGAGGGATATCTGTCCCCAGAGAGATCTGACCAACCCAGGGAAGCTCTTTGGAGGCAGCAGGAGTGGACGTGAGTGGCTGGTGGATACTGTTCAGATGCATGGCTTTCTGCTTGGAAGGGTTTTTAGTCTTGGCTGACAGGATCAGAGGAGGTAGTATGTCTGGATCACATAGTATCCATGTCCACAAATGAGCTGCCCATTCCAAAGTCCTGACAGTGCCTTTGGAAAACACTGTGCTTTGGAATGTCACTCCTTGCAGAGGGCAGTGGGAGGGGCTGGGACCCAGGTATGCTGCCCCTTGCTCCCAGTTGCCGGTTTCTGGATCCTGATTATATCTCTCACAGGATCAGTTAGTGGGCTTGTTGTCTGCCTCAGGCTTTGTTCACCGAGGTCCTCCAGCTAGGTGGTGGTGTGTGTGCATGAGCAGAGGCTTCCTGCCAATCCCCCATGAGTTGAAGAGCTGCCCTGGTGTGGGCTCCGTGAAAGAGGTGCCCCAGACAGCAGGACTACGCAAGAGGGTGGGCCCTGCAGGAACCAGAGGGCCATTCCCCCTGTGGAATGACCTCAGAGCCCCGCCTCTCTCACTGTCCAGCTGCCGGGGCTGTGGACACTAAGCTTCATGCCCCACACAGGAATAGACACAGGGTGAGGCGACTGCAGCACCTGCTTTTGCTGGTCTAATCCAGCCTGAGATCATCCTAGCATCAACCCTCTGCCAGGGTCTTTTTTTTCTCTCCTTTTATAGGGGCTCATACAACAATAACCACAATACGTGCAAACATCACTGATATAAGGCACATTTGTACATTCATTGCCCTCATTATTCTCAAAATATCTTCTCTACACCCAAGCCCCTGGCCTCAGCTCCCCAATACCCCCGCCCCCATTCTCACTACCCCTCCTCATCAATCCTTCATTATTTACTAATTATTATTTTGTCATATCTTGCACTGTCTGATGTCCCCCTTCACCCCCTTTTCTTTTGAGGTTTTATGTAGATCCTTGTCATCGGTTCCCTGGTGCCAGCCTACCCTCCCTCCACCCTCCCAGCATCCCCATTCATAACACTGGTCCTAAAGGGCTCATCCACCTTGAATTCCCTGGGTTTCTAGTTCCTATCTGTTCCAGTGTACATTCTCTGGTCTAGTCAGATTTGTAAGTTATAATTGGGATCTTGATAGTGAGGGGAGAGGAAGCATTGAGGAGCTAGAGGAAAGTTGTGTTTCACAGTTGCTGTCTAGTACCCTGTGTAGGCTTGTCTCTTCCCCAAGACTTTACTTAAGGGAATGTCCAGTGTACTGCGAATGGGCTTTGGCTCTCTACCCAGCATTCCCTGCTCATTCGCAATGAGATTTTTTTTGTGCTGATGATGCCTGATCCCTTTGATACCTCGTGATCGCACAGGCTGGTATGCTTATTCCATGTGGGCTCTGTTGTTTCTGAGCTACATGGCCGCTTGCTTACCCTTCAGGCTTTTAAGACCTCAGACGCCATATCTTTTGATAGCAGGGCACCATCAGCTTTCTTGACTACATTTGCTTATGCAACCGCTTAGACATCAGGGAACGTGTCGGGAAGGTGAGCATCATAGAATGCCAATGTAATAGAACAAGGTATTCTTGCAATGAGAGAGTCCTTGAGTGGAGGCCCAAAGGCCATCTGCTACCTTTATAGGAAACCAATAAAGATATGGACATAGGTGTATTTCCCCATGCTCACAGATAAATATATTTACATCTGTGCGTGCCTTTCTTTAGACCTGTATAACTGACCCATGCTTCCTAGGTCGCTCTGCTATTCCCTTTCATTTCCCTCTTGTGCCCACTGCCATGCTCAGTCTTCATTTGGGTTTCAGTAAATCCTCTTGGTTCCCTCACCCTTGATCAAGCCCTACCAGGATTCCTACATCGCCCTCACCACGGATTTGCATCCACTTGTTGTTCCCTTGTCTCTGGGTTTCTTGACATCACTCCCTTTCCCCCCAACTCCCTCTTTCCCGTGGCCCTCCCGCGAAGCGTTGGTCCCCTTTTTCTCTCCGGCAGATTGTGCATCCTGCATTTCATTTTAGACATACAGTAGAGGTAATAACATGCACAAACACAAGACAGAGCGAAAGCAAGCACCAAAAGAAAGGAAATAGCCAAAATCCAATGACCATCAAAGAAAACACAACTCCTCAAGAAAGGAAAGCTCGTAGTTGGTTCACGGACTGTTTGTTGGCCCTTAGCAGTGTTTTCCAGTCCAGTCTGTGCGGGCACCAAGTCCTGCCCCCAAAGTCCTCCTTTAGCATTCCCTGGTGACCTTGTTGCTCCACCTCCTTACTCTTCTGCTGCACCCCCTTAGTGCTATGCCTCGGTGTGGCGGGATCCGTTCCCGCACTGTGTCTCCAGTGTTGTCCCTTCTAGGGCTATGGGTCTTTGAGGGACGTCGTGTCTCATCTTGGGCTGGCCATGTGGTCTTCTGTGTGGACTGTCTTCTCTGAGTGGGAACATCATCCCAAAGGCAGGATCCCGTAGCCCACTGAGCGACTTTCTCTCCAGCAGCTTCTAGGTAGGCTGTGCCCCATGAGGGGCCCTGAGGTGCCTGTGTAAACCTGAGTCTGCTGGAGGTTAGAATAGCAGTCCACAGATGTGTTTGTGCTTGGGGGAATCAGTGAGTGCTGTCAGAAATACTCGGAGAAAAACAATTAAGTTCTGTAAAGCCTTAATTTTGAGGGATTTTCCGTCTTTCTCGGTGTCCATCTTTTCAGGATATGCTCAGGGAGGGCTTTTTTTTTTTTAATTATGACTGATGAATCCACGGCCCCCTCCCCACTATTTTAACTGCAGTTGGTGTTGTAAGTATCACTTGGTATGGGCCAGTCCACCTAGGTTCTAAGGTGTCAGGTTGGTGCTTCTTTACCCATGTCCAGTTTCCTGGTTGCACGTTGTTGGCTGCCTGTTCCCTTTCCCTTGGTTAGGCCCAAAATGAAGGTGTCAGAGCAGATGATTTGTCTCTCACCTGTTGCACAGCCTGCAGGCACTCGATGAGGGAACGATTAGTGACTTCCATTATTTCTACTTCTTTCAATCTTGGGAGGATTTGGGGAAGGTCTGCCAAACATAAATTTAAATGGGGTCATGCTATTCACATAGGGAGCGCATCGGACTTGAAGTAGGGCAAAAGGAAAAGTAAGGATCAACCCAGTTCTCGCCAGGTCCTAAATGCAACTTAACGAACAATTCCTTTAGGGTTCTGTTTATTTTTTCTACTTGCCCTGAAGAGCTTCCAGTTAATATTTAGAAGCATTGCTAAGACTTTAGTAATTTGAGCAATGAATGTTGGGCCATTGTTGGACCCCAAGGTGGTGGGAAGGCAAAATCTAGGGACAATTTTAGTTACTAATAATTTACACACAGTGGCAGCAGTTTCCTTCTTTGTTGGGAAGGCTTCCACCCATCCAGAACAGGTGTCTACGAACACCAGCAAATATCGGTAGCCATACTTTCTAAGTTTGATATCCATAAAGTCCACCTCCCAGAATTCTCCTGGACTACTACCTCGAGCTCGTGGTTGGGGTTGCTCCTTTTCTTTCTGGGGTTGTTTACCCGAGCACAGTGCAATCAACGGTGGATGACATCTGCCACCCAGTGTCCAAGCCTGGGTATGTAAAAGTGCCTGAGAAGCAACTGAGACAGTTTATAGAGGATCCCAAATGCATACCTTCATGTAGTCCTTGAATCAGATCTCTCCCAGAGCTTCTGGCATGAATCTTCTTCCATCAGGATGGAGCAGCCACCCTGGATGCTCCCAGCCTTTTTGGCAGGCCAGCTCTTGGCTTATCTTTAGATCATTTTCTGAGTATGTAGGTTGTGGCTGTAACACTGGGGATGGCATGGTCACAGCCACTACCTTGGGGATTTGTGGTATAGTCCTGGCATTCGAGATCCACCGGTCCGGGGGACTGGTTAGGAGTGGTTCAACCATAGGTCCCCCTACCACAGCAATATCCTGTCCCAGTGTAAGCTTCCTAGCTTCTATGACTAGGATCGCCGTGGCAGCCTCAGCTCGCATGCAGCTCAGCCATCCTGCAGCTACAGAGCCAGTTTCTTTGAAAGATAGGCCACAGGTCTCTTCCATGGCCGCAAGTTCTCAGTTAGCACTTCTTTAGCTGTGCCTCTGGCCTCACATAGACAATTGGAAGGGCTTTACTATGTCTAGTAGGGCAAGAGAGGTTGCCCATATGAGCGACTTTTAAAAGGATTCAAACGCTTGTTGTTCTACTTCAGTCCATTTAAGTTCTTTTTCCTTTCCCCAGTACTTGCATATAGGGGTTTCGTTGTTTTTGCAAATCCCAAATTCCACAAAGGACAGTACCCCGCAGCTCCTAGAAACTCTTGCAACTGCCTCTTAGTCTCAGGGACTGGATTTTGAGGATCGCCTCAATGCGGCTGGGGGACAAGGTCTGTTTTCCCTCCTCCAGTTGGTAGCCTAGGTATACAGCTTTATGGACACACAGTTGAGCCTTTCTTGCAGATACCCTGTACCCCAATGGGCCAAGGACTGTTATCAGGTCCTTGGTAGCCGGTTGGCATTCCTCCAGGGTTTCGGAGGCCAGGAGGAAGTCATCTGCATACTGGAGCAAGGTGGTTTGGGGGTGTTCCTCCTTGTGGCCCTGTAAGTCTTCACTGGGTTGATGTGCAGGGGACATGGGTATGGAGAACAAAGCATCCTTTGAGTCCAAAACAGTATAACAAATTCAGTTTGACGGGATAGTACTCAGGAGGGTCTCGGGGTTTGGCACGTGGGGTGGCCAGTTTCTATCCTCTCATTTGCCTCTCTGAGATCCTGCACCGTTTGGAAGTCCTCAGTTCCCGGCTTCTGCATTGGCAGCAAGGGAGCATTCCATGTGGACTTGCAGAGGACCCAAATGCCTGTCCTCTTTAGTCTGCAAATGGGAACAGAAATACCCACTTTTGCTATCCAGGGAGTAGGGTTAGCTTGACACACCAGTGTAGCTGAGCTCAGAAGTTGTACGACCCCAGGCACCTGAAGTTCAGAAAGGTCTGGCAGGTTGTTCTCTGCCCAAACAAAAGGAATATCTTTTAGTGATTTATCAAGAAGTTCCTTTGAGGAGGTCTCTTCTGCTCCTTGATAAAACACATATCACTCTGACATTGGAGTGGTGAGCAAAACTTTTGGCTTTTCAAGTTCAAGGGTTAAGGTGGTTGTAGCAGATGAGAAAGTAATTATGGCTGCCTCTTTTCATAATAAGTCACGATCAATTAGGGGAAAGGGGCATTGAGGCATTACCAGGGTGAGCGTGTAACTGTCTCTTGTGCTAAATCTGTTATTCTGGCCGTTGTCCATGGGTGTGCTTGGGTCTGCCCTGGGGCCCCTGTAATGAAAGCCTTTCCTTTTGACAAGGCACCTGTAGTCTTTTCTGAAACCAAGAAGGTGACCCCTTTGTCCACCTAGAAATTTACTGGCTGGCTCCCTACATGGAGAGTGAGCATGGGCTCTTTGGGGTCAAGTGAAACAGAGCCTGGACACCTTTATTCAGCTTCGAGCATTATTGTCTGTAGCTTCGATTTTTCTAGGCGAGGACTAGGCCCGTTCTCTCTAGTGGTGGCTCGTCCGCCTCTCCTGGGCTTTTCAAGGCACTGATTTTTCCAATGTCACTGTTTTGTATAGTAGGTACATGGATACTTCCTCAGGACTAGGCGAGTGAGAAGCGGGGTATTAGGGTTAGCCATTCTTAGTTGAACCAAAACTGCTCTGGTCGTTCTCGCAAGCCTTCTGAACACCCATTTCCTTCATGACATTCCCTTGGGCGACGTCTGCACAGCCTACCTCCCCAATATCAGCTAGTTCATTTACACTTCCTAGCTACTTTATTTTCTTTTCATGGTGGCTTCTGTCAGCCCCAAATGGCTTCACTCTTGTCAAAGCTGTTTCAGCTTTTCCCAGAGATCCTACACAGTCGCCATTGTAGCCGAGAGGTAACAGGATCTGTGACCATGGCCAAGATGGCACCCACCAGTCCACATGTGGAAGGGCGCTGCCTAGGGAGCTGGGTGAAGAGGCCTGGGAGTTAGCCCTGCCTGGTCCCGGGAGCCCAAATTTTCCCTTTTCCCCTCCATTCCCTTTGCCTTTCTCCTGGTTTTTCAAACAAGCTGCTCTAGCCCTATAACGCCAAGCACAAAATTGTCATAATTCTTAATGAAAACGTATCTGGTACCCAAATTATAAATGTGACAATTTGGTCACATTTCAAAAACACTGAAAATTTTATGCTTTTAAAATATATTTTGAATGTCATATATATTGATAACTATGAAAGTAAATAATAAAAACCAAAAAATATATTTCCAAAATTTAAAACTTGAGGCGTTATAGGGCTAGTGTTCTTCCAGATTTGGTTTGTTCCTTCTTACAGGCTGCTTTTCCGTGGCCCAGGCTTAGGCCAATGGCGTTCGGAAGCCTAGGCGGAGTCACTGTTATTTAGGCTTTCAGCGATGCTGCTTCAGGCACTTTTGGGGACAGCTCTTACTTAATACACAGCTCCTCTGCCATGATATTCCAGCCAGAAAGTCCAATTTCCCTTAAGGTTCCCTTGAGAGATTTGAGCATCATCCCCGCCAGCAGGCGTCTTGGAGGGCCTTGGGGCCATCCCAAGCAGTGGTCCTCCTAGCCTGTTGTCCAGAAAAATGGTTGGACCTAAAGGTCGCCCTCGGCGACTAGTCCTTTACCCCTTCCCTCGGGCTGAGGCGACTAGTCCTTGACCCCTTCCCTCGGGCTGAGGCATGAGATTCAGGGCAACCCAGGGGTGTGCTCTCAAGTGGGGGTTATTGACCTGGAGGCAGCAAGCTGTCAATCGCCTCCTTGTTTTGTGCTTTCTAGATGGGACTTAGCAGCTTGATGCTCAGGAATTGCCCCCTTGCATGAATCGTGTCCAATTGGGATAGAGTTGATACAGAGAGGCTGGGCAAACAAAAGCTGATAGATTCACTTTGCAGCTCTATTTGGCCACAGTATCGTTTTGAGAAAGGAGAATGGTGGGCAGAGAAGGGTACGCTTTCCCTTCCAAACCGTGATTCACCGGGAACAGTTCGGTAGAGTGCCGGGAAAGTGGGCGGAGATGCCAGAACTTAGAGCATTTCTCCTCTCGAGGAGCAGTAGGAGACCTTCATCCCCAGTGCCCCCAGGAACCCCTAAGGCTGGCGTCCTCAAACTGTGGTCCATGGGGCACATGTGGCGCGATGCCATTTATCCCACCCTCGGGGTGTTTTTGCTGCCACTGCCTGTCCTGCTTAGCAGCCGACTCATGCAGTGTGCATAGGAATTTGTCCATAGGTTTTTTGAAAACCATAGTCTGGCCCTCCAACGGTCGGAGAGACAATGAACTGGCCCCCTGGGTAAACAATTTGAGGACTCCTGCCCTAAGGGATCCTGGACTTCAGGTCACTATTGTCCCACCCCTGAACCCTCCCTGAACATTCTACCCCTAGTAGAGGCACCAGGGGCATTTGGTCCCCGGGTAACTTACAAGCCTTTTACTCAAATGGAACCCGAGAAAATTAAAAATGACACAGGCAGTTACTCTACTTTTGATCCCTGTTGAATACGCCTGTAGCATCCCAATATTACAATTTAACCCTATAACTCCGAGCATGACCTTTCCCTAACATTTAATCAAATGAATATAAATGTATATATATTGATAACTATGAAAGTAATGAATCAAAACGAAATTTTTTTTGCCCAAAAATTTAAAAGTGAGGCGTTATAGGGTTAAAAAGAAGGATGGTTCTTATCAGAGGGGCCAATGCCTTAGGATCATAAGTGAAGCGGTGATCCCACTGCACCCAGTAGTGCCCAAACCCTGGACCCCGGTAGGGGAAATTGTGAATGCTTTTACCCCTGTGCCGGTACTTAGAATGAACAAACACAAACGCCTGATAATCCTAAGACTTTTTACTTACTTCCTGTGATACTCACCTACTTTCAAGGGACTCCCACCTCACAATCCTAGCCTTGTCTCAGTTAAACTGTTCACCCTTTTGTGCGTTTGTTGGTTTTTCCAGAAGTTCTCAAGTTACCAAAGCCCCTAATCCAATTGTGCCAACTCCAGGACCACCATCTCCTGGACCACTTCAACCTTATCCAATCTTGCGCTGAATGGACAACCCCTCCCAGCAGAGCAGGAAGGGTGTGGACCCAAAGCCCCACTTCGCCCTTTTTGCCAGCAGGAAGTAGCTAGAGATGTCGTCGCCCAGTACCCCAAAGATTTGGGTCCACATCTCTTCAGGGTGGAAATGTTAGGTAGCTAGCATAGGGACTGGGGTGTCCATTACACATGCTCAGAGGGCCCAGTTAGTGGCCCAGGAAGGAGTGGCACACTGTGCGTGCTCAGAGGTCCAGGTTTCCGGCCAGGAAGGGCAGGTCCACCTGGGTGGGCGCTGCACCTGCATCGACCCACCTAGGCCAAGTATATTCAATTCAGCCACTAGGATCGACCAGGGTTGCCCACCACACCTCCCTAACGCTCCTAAACCTCCCTTGGATCACAAACCAGGCTTTGGCATGAATTCTTTCTCACGCAGAACCAAGGACCGAGGGATATCTGTCCCCAGAGAGATCTGACCAACCCAGGGAAGCTCTTTGGAGGCAGCAGGAGTGGACGTGAGTGGCTGGTGGATACTGTTCAGATGCATGGCTTTCTGCTTGGAAGGGTTTTTAGTCTTGGCTGACAGGATCAGAGGAGGTAGTATGTCTGGATCACATAGTATCCATGTCCACAAATGAGCTGCCCATTCCAAAGTCCTGACAGTGCCTTTGGAAAACACTGTGCTTTGGAATGTCACTCCTTGCAGAGGGCAGTGGGAGGGGCTGGGACCCAGGTATGCTGCCCCTTGCTCCCAGTTGCCGGTTTCTGGATCCTGATTATATCTCTCACAGGATCAGTTAGTGGGCTTGTTGTCTGCCTCAGGCTTTGTTCACCGAGGTCCTCCAGCTAGGTGGTGGTGTGTGTGCATGAGCAGAGGCTTCCTGCCAATCCCCCATGAGTTGAAGAGCTGCCCTGGTGTGGGCTCCGTGAAAGAGGTGCCCCAGACAGCAGGACTACGCAAGAGGGTGGGCCCTGCAGGAACCGGAGGGCCATTCCCCCTGTGGAATGACCTCAGAGCCCCGCCTCTCTCACTGTCCAGCTGCCGGGGCTGTGGACACTAAGCTTCATGCCCCACACAGGAATAGACACAGGGTGAGGCGACTGCAGCACCTGCTTTTGCTGGTCTAATCCAGCCTGAGATCATCCTAGCATCAACCCTCTGCCAGGGTCTTTTTTTTCTCTCCTTTTATAGGGGCTCATACAACAATAACCACAATACGTGCAAACATCACTGATATAAGGCACATTTGTACATTCATTGCCCTCATTATTCTCAAAATATCTTCTCTACACCCAAGCCCCTGGCCTCAGCTCCCCAATACCCCCGCCCCCATTCTCACTACCCCTCCTCATCAATCCTTCATTATTTACTAATTATTATTTTGTCATATCTTGCACTGTCTGATGTCCCCCTTCACCCCCTTTTCTTTTGAGGTTTTATGTAGATCCTTGTCATCGGTTCCCTGGTGCCAGCCTACCCTCCCTCCACCCTCCCAGCATCCCCATTCATAACACTGGTCCTAAAGGGCTCATCCACCTTGAATTCCCTGGGTTTCTAGTTCCTATCTGTTCCAGTGTACATTCTCTGGTCTAGTCAGATTTGTAAGTTATAATTGGGATCTTGATAGTGAGGGGAGAGGAAGCATTGAGGAGCTAGAGGAAAGTTGTGTTTCACAGTTGCTGTCTAGTACCCTGTGTAGGCTTGTCTCTTCCCCAAGACTTTACTTAAGGGAATGTCCAGTGTACTGCGAATGGGCTTTGGCTCTCTACCCAGCATTCCCTGCTCATTCGCAATGAGATTTTTTGTGCTGATGATGCCTGATCCCTTTGATACCTCGTGATCGCACAGGCTGGTATGCTTATTCCATGTGGGCTCTGTTGTTTCTGAGCTACATGGCCGCTTGCTTACCCTTCAGGCCTTTAAGACCTCAGACGCCATATCTTTTGATAGCAGGGCACCATCAGCTTTCTTGACCACATTTGCTTATGCAACCGCTTAGACTTCAAGGAACGTGTCGGGAAGGTGAGCATCATAGAATGCCAATGTAATAGAACAAGGTATTCTTGCAATGAGAGAGTCCTTGAGTGGAGGCCCAAAGTCCATCTGCTACCTTAATAGGAAACCTATAAAGATATGGACATAGGTGTATTTCCCCATGCTCACAGATAAATATATTTACATCTGTGCGTGTCTTTCTTTAGACCTCTATAACTGGCCCGTGCTTGCTAGGTCGCTCTGCTATTCCCTTTCATTTCCCTCTTGTGCCCACTGCCATGCTCAGTCTTCATTTGGGTTTCAGTAAATCCCCTTGGTTCCTTCACCCTTGATCATGCCCTACCAGGATTCCTACATCGCCCTCACCACGGATTTGCATCCACTTGTTGTTCCCTTGTCTCTGGGTTTCTTGACATCACTCCCTTTCCCCCCAACTCCCTCTTTCCCGTGGCCCTCCCGCGAAGCGTTGGTCCCCTTTTTCTCTCCTGCAGATTGTGCATCCAGCATCTCTTTTTAGACATACAATAGAGGTAATAACATGCACAAACACAAGACAGAGCGAAAGCAAGCACCAAAAGAAAGGAAATAGCCAAAATCCAATGACCATCAAAGAAAACACAACTCCTCAAGAAAGGAAAGCTCGTAGTTAGTTCACGGACTGTTTGTTGGCCCTTAGCAGTGTTTTCCAGTCCAGTCTGTGCGGGCACCAAGTCCTGCCCCCAAAGTCCTCCTTTGGCATTCCCTGGGGACCTTGTTGCTCCACCTCCTTACTCTTCTGCTGCACCCCCTTAGTGCTATGCCTCGGTGTGGCGGGATCCGTTCCCGCACTGTGTCTCAGGTGTTGTCCCTTCTAGGGGTATGAGTCTGTGAGGGACGTCGTGTCTCATCTTGGGCTGTCCATGTGGTCTTCTGTGTGGACTGTCTTCTCTAAGTGGGAATATCATCCTCAAGTCCTGGTGGGCCAGGATGTGCTCCATTCTTCCCTCCTCCCCCTTCGTCTGCTCCGTATTCTCCATCAGATATGTCCCTGTCCCAGAGCTGCAGATATAGTGCCATCCTATGAAAAAACATATTTGGGTGTGGTAGAGGGGCATGGGTGGGGGGAGGATCTGCTCAGATCTTTCGAGGGTCCAGGAGAGGGTGACTGCTCAGCTGGGCACAAGCATATGGGGCTCTGAGCTCTGGCTCCAGATACTGGTTGGGAATGTGGCTTTGTTGTTAACCAGTTGTGTTCCAGTTGGTCAGTACCTGTGTCTTTTTGAGTGAGTTTTCTCATCTGGAAAGTAAAGGTATTCCAGGGTCTAGTGTCCCATGTCACTAAGTGATCAAGAGGGGTTAACCCGAACCTGATTCAAACCATGTGGACATGTCAGGCGCATTCTAGATCTGGGGTGGCGATTCAGAGTCCAGGACAATGATAATGCCCAAGAGGTGATATAGGTGGCTTCGTATTGATACGGGAAGCCCACTGTGGAGGTTTTGTCCTTCCGCTGATGGCCACTTCAACTCCTGCTAAAAGAGTTTCACTGGCTCAACAGCCGAACCGGGAGCCAGTGCCATGAAAACCATGTGGCTAACTGGGACATAGGGCAGAGAGACATTTTTTACCTTGATGGCTTGGGAAGCCCCCCAATCTCCATGCAAACCTTCTGGTGTGAGTACTTTGGAAGCAATCATAGGCTGACAGTAATTCCGATCTTTCCTTTGACAATGTGTCCGTTCTCTTTTTTGAACCTGAGAAGATGGCCCCTGTGTCCTCCAAGACATTTCCTGGCTGGCCCCCAAGTTGGGCAGTTAGCACGGGATCCTGGGGGCCAGTGAAACAGAGCCCTGAGGCATTCCTTCAGCTTCCTCAAGCGTTATTGTCTCTCACTTGGGTTTTTCTAGGCGAGGACGAGGCCCGTCCTCTCTAGTGGAGGTTTGTCCGTCTCTCCTGGAGTTTTCAATGCAATGTTTTTTCCAATGTCTGTCTCTTCTGTAGTAGGCACCTGGATCCTTCCTTCCTCAGGGCTTGGCGGTGCCACAGGTCAGTCTCTCCGTGAGTGGGCCATGATCTCTTTTTCTGGGTCTCTGTTGTGTCTCATGGCAATTCCTAGTATTTTAGCTATTTCTTTGTCTCTGTCGTGGTAGGGCCATCTGTGTTGTGATACACCCAATAAGACACTTCTACCAAATCACGAAGATTGTTCCCTTCAAATGCTTCCCATTTCTTTTTCATGTCTGAGGCAGGCTGAGTAATAAAGGCAATACTTATTTCCCTCTTGTTCTCAGGGGCCTCTGGGTCCTTTGGGGTACAAAGAACGCAGGCTTCCATCAGCCACTCTAAAAAGGCAGGCAGGTAGGCAGGCAGACATTTGCTTGTAGGCGCCTGAAAATTCTCACTGACCTTAGATAAATGCATAGGTTTCCTAGTTGTCCTGCGGAGGCCCTGCAAGAGAGACTGGTGATACCTGGCTAAGCCCTCGGTGCCTTACTGGCAGTTTGGGTCCCACATTATTCGTGGAGTGGTAAAAAGAGTTTCTCTCCACTGGGGAGTGCCCGCTGGCTGACCATCAGTTCTATTGACTGCTTTCTGGGC